>NW_027397164.1:1225603-1442105 GCF_003265705.2 Callorhinus ursinus
AAAGAAAGAAAGAAAGAAAGAAAGAAAGAAAGAAAGAAAGAAAGAAAAAGAAAGAAGAAAGAAAGGAAGGAAGGAAGGAAGGAAGGAAGGAAGGAAGGAAGGAAGGAAGGAAGGAAGGAAGGAAGGAAGGAAGAAATATTCATTGGCAGTAATGGTGTCTGTGTGACCCTGGGCAAGCCACCTCGTTTCTCTGGTGAAGGTCAATCACCCAGAGAGGATCCTCTCCCAGCTTCCTCCACCCTTGTTCCCCAATTCTCTTGTATGGAGCCAGTAGGGCTGCCCAGAGGAGGCAGGCTGGCCCACAGTCAGGGCTACCTTGGACCGGTACCACTCCTCGGCCTCATGCATGTTGCTGGACGCCATGGCCTCGTACTGCGTGCGGATCTCTCTCAGGGCCGCCGTGAGGTCCGGCTTGGCCACATCCAGCTCCACGTGGACCTGCTGCTGGGCTAGCTGCTCCTGGAGCTCCTGCACCTCCTGGGCAAGATGAGAGAAGGCGATGCCAGGACCGGGGGCCCGGGCTGCCACTGGGGTTTCCCCACAGTATTCTGCCCTGGTCTGCCTGCCCCTTGGACGCTGACGTTGGCTAAGGGAAATGGGGCAGTTCTAGTTAGAGGAAGTGGCATGGCCCAGGCTAGGGGAGCAGAGGGTCGTTTGGGGGCCTCATGGTGTCCTCCTCCCAGGTTCGGCCAGGCAGGAGCACTGAATGCGTGCCTGTGTTCTTGTGGGAGAGTGACCGAGTCCCCGTGGTGTGGGTGTGTCTATGGGTTCCCAGGTTCCTTGGCATCATGGACTCTGAATCCATAATCTGAAGTCAGAGAGCTCAGTGGTATCTTTTTAAAATGAAGGGCTCTCATTTAAATGGAGACAGGTGGCAGTGGGGGTGATGTCAGAGAGACTAACTATGTGACCTTAGCAAGTTCTTTAACCTGGCGGGGCTTCGGTGTCCTCTGTTTCACAGAGATCATACTGGGAGATCATACTGGGAGGGTCCCTATCTCACAAGACTGTAGTGAAATAAAAAATGAGGCAACAAGGTCTGTTATAATGCTTAGTAAGGGGTGTGTGTCTGTATGAATTTCACCAGGGACTGAGGATGCTCTTTTGTCTCTATGTCTGTCTCCCTCAGTCTCTCTCTCTCATTTTCTTTCTCTCTGTCTGTGAGTATTTCTCAATCTCAGGCTCTCTGTCTCTATCCATTCCAGTCTCTATGTTGGCCTTACCTCCTCGTGGATCTTCCTCAAAAACCGGATTTCCTCCCCTAGAGACTCAATCTTCCTCTCCAGATCCAGGCGGGCTAGGGTGGCTTCATCTGCCTCCTGGAGCAAGGAGGGGCAAAAGGCTGCTCTGACCCCAGACTCCTCCTCCCCGCTCCCTAGCCTTGTCTGATCCCTCCTTCTGTGGCGGGGGAGAGCAGCACATTGTTCTGGAGGGCTGGGCTTGGGGGCTATTTGTGTGACCTGCCATCAACCCTTTACCCCCCCATCCTTCCCCCTCCCCTCCACCTCCCTGACCTGTCGATAGGTGGCCAGGTTGTTCTCAGCCTCCAGCCTCAGGTTGGTTTCATCCTGGAGCCTGGGGTAGGGGGACACATTCCTGGGTCCAGGCTCTTCTGAGGATCTTGGACCCCTGCCCCCCAATCTCCCTGGAGGTGGCTGCCAGAGAGAATCCCCACCCCCAGGACCAGTGGAATGGCAGGAGGAGTGAAGGGCATAGGGTCTCAGACAGAGCCTTGGCCAGGAGGGTGAGCAGACAAGGACCTTTGCTTTAACTCGTTACTAAGGTGCTTTATCAAGGCTGGTCCCCTGTTCCTACTCACACAGGTGCTTTCACCAACATACACTCACGGCTGCATGCACAAACACACTCATCCTCCTGCACTTTGAGGGCACACACACACACACACACACACACACGTGCGTGCCCTGCCAGCTCAGCAAAACACCCATCCCTGGGGTTTCCCCTGACCTTTGGAAATGGGTTTTATTAGAATCTCTGCTTCACAGCTCTGCAGGCTGAAGTGGCTTGACCAGGGTCATAAGCTGGTAACAGGGAGCATCATCTGTGTTCCCGAAGCCAGGCCTGCTCTTTCCCTCACCTCCTTTCCCCTGGGAGCCCAGTCCTCCTACTGCCCACCAATTTCCTCTTCCCATTCCTCCTCTCTACGGACCCAAAAGGCCACCAGGCCCTGCAGTGAATGAAATGCGAAGACCCTGCCTGCGGGGTCCCTGACTCTTCCCGCACAGCTCTCCCCAACGGGGACGTGCTGAGAGTACGCAGGCTCCTTGGCCAGAGGTCTTCGGGATTCAGATCCCTGAGACTCTGGGCTCCTCCCAGTCCCTCCCATCATCTTGGGGAGCAAGGACAGCCCTCCCCTCCCAGAGATGGGGAAACAGAGGAGCCAAGGATCATGGAGGCAAAACCCCCTGCCTGACATCCTGCGGGTCTGCGGCACTCCCGCTGGGCCGGGGGTGGGGGCGGGGGGCATCGGGCATCTTCCCTGTTCATGAGGCCCCTCTCCCCGGGCCCCCTCCTCACTTCTGCCTCAGGGTGCCCAGGTCCTGCGTCAGATTGTCTCTCTCGACCTCGAGCCGGGCGCTGCTGGCTGTGAGCTGGTCGAGCCGCAGCCTTAGCTCACGCAGCTCAGCCTGGTAGACATCGGCCAGCTTGGTGGGCTCCTTGGCCCGCAGCTGGTTCAGCTCCGCAG
The DNA here is from genome assembly GCF_003265705.2 of Callorhinus ursinus. NCBI lineage: Eukaryota > Metazoa > Chordata > Mammalia > Carnivora > Otariidae > Callorhinus > Callorhinus ursinus. The sequence goes on from NW_027397164.1 coordinate 1,228,311, forward strand.
CCAGCGCCTTGTTCTGCTGCTCCAGGAAGCGCACCTTCTCGATGTAGCTGGCAAAGCGGTCGTTGAGCTCCATCATCTCTGCCCGCTCACTGGCCCGCGTCTCCTTGAAGCCGGTGTTGAGGGCCCCGGCCAGCGAGAAGTCCACCCGGGCTGGGAGAAGAAGCGGCATCCTGGCCAGGGAGAGGCGGGTGCCCGGGCCCGGGCCCAGGCGGCGGCCGGAGACCAGGCCTCCCCCGAGCACGTCCGAGGAGGAGCTGTAGGAGCGGCGAGCCGCTGAGGTGACCCGTCTCCTCTCCATGCTGGCCAGACTCCGGCCGCTCCTGGGAAGTGAGGGCTTTATGGAGGCGTGGGCCGGCCTGGCGCTGCCCCAGCCGCCCCGGGCAACGCCCCCTGGCATGGCCTGAGGGGGAGGGGCCGGGCCACAGCTCGGCCATGGGGAGAGCCCTTCTCACCCCACCGAGGTCACCGTGCCCAGAGGCAGGGCCTCCCGGGCCTGCCAGCCCCAGTCTGGCCACAGACAGGGACCCTCCTGGTGCCTGGGGCTGGATGCTCCGTCTGCGGCCCTGACCACTGGGCAGGGAGGCCCTTTCCCCAGGAAAGGTCTGGATCAGATGACCTCTGACCTGCTTTCCACCTCTTAGAGCCCATCGCAGCACAGCACTCTTCCTTCGAGTGCCTGCTAAGTGCTGGGAACTTGCAGAGAACGAACGTGTTCCAGCCCACGTTGCAGTTTCCTGCTGAGCCGCATTCCCAGCAGACTGTTGGACTCTTCCCCTCCGAACATGGGCGTCCTGCATTCCTGCTTTCTCCCCCTTCCCTGGAGGTCTGGGGCTGTGGGCTGCAACTGGACACCAGCCCTTTGTCTAGAGGGTCAGTTGAGGCCTCTGTCTGGCAGGGAGGCGGGGGAGGATGAAGGAAGGAACATGGAAGCTTTGAGGGAGCAAGAGGGGCAGGCGCCGCACTCCCTGGCCTTCTCCCTGGACCCCAGTTAAGCCCCTGCCTCAGTCCCAGGGGGCTCGCTTGCCCCTTGCCCAGCCTCTCTGCACCCCGGTCTGGAGCCGGGCCTTGACAGCCACACAAAAGCAATTATGGATGCGCTGGCTGTCCTGGCTCCCATCTTTGTTCCCGCATCACCCTGTTTTCCCAGCCACCCCTCACCTCACTTTCACACTGGAGATTTATCTCCTTTGAGTTCCCACACATCAGGCTGAGAGGACGGAAAGGCCTCTGGGGATGAGTCAGTGTGGGAACCCGGGAGCCACTGGGTCCATACTAGGAGCCCAGGGCCAGGCGTCCTGGAGCCTGACCCTTCAGATCCATCCACCCTTCTGTTCTGGTTCCATGGGGGGCCAGAACCTCACCCAGGCCCCTCACCCATCTGTGTCCTTGGACTTCTGGGAAGCCCTCATCTCCCCACCCCCCCTGCTGCCCATGCTTGGGCCTCTGATCCCCTTCTCCTGGACACTTGCTGAATAGAGCCTTGTTTTCCACCACTGGTCAGGGCGCCACACGGAGAGGGCAGCCCCCGGGGGGCTGTGCTGTTTTTATCCCAAGATGCCAGGCTATTAGGCAGAGTACAGCCCAAGCCCCCAGCTCAAAGAGCTTCTCGGAAGCCTCTGAGGGGGCCGGGGTGCAGTGGGGGGCAGGCTCTGTGCCCACCCCTGACCATTGTGTCTGTGCCAAGGTGAGTCATGCAGTGGGCACAAGGGGAAGGCCCGGGGGGGGTGCGGCCAGCCCGGCACTGCCAGGTCTCTGGCTCTGCAGACAAGGCCTGGCTGCTTGCCCCCTCCCCAGCTCCCAGAGCCAGCTTCACCCCTGAGCTCCAGACGGGGCAATGCCTCTTACCCCACGCTGGGGAGACGCACTCCATTTGGGCATGTTATCAGCTGCCTGCCGAGGTTTTCCCTGGTGAGTCCCAGCAAGAGAGGGAAGGTGAGGGTCTCGAAGTCTTCAGCCACGCTTGACCCTGGACCTGAGCAGTAACATGGGGAGGGGACTCTTGGGGAGGGGATACCCCATGACTTTTGATCCTGCTATGGGTGGAGGAGCTGGGAAAGTCAGGGGGCATTAAAAGGAGAAAAAGATGGGACAAACCCTCATCCCAATTACTCTCTGTGACTAGGAGTGGCTGTCCTTCTAGCTTGCCAGGAAAGTCACAATGTACGGCCTTCTCTCTTTGTTCCAGTGAAATCTAGTTGAAATGAGGGTAAAGCAGTCTGGGGGGTGGGGCGGGAGAGATGGAACTAGAGCAGGAAGGGCTTGTCAGTGAGGCTCAGTGACTGGTCCCTCTGTGTGTGTGACCCAGGCTTATTTCAGCAGCAGCAGAGAGAGGTCCCCCCTTCACCCCCTTCAGCCACCTCCCCGGACCTGTGTCACCCAGGCTCCTTGGCTCCATCCTCAACCTCCATCAGACCCTAGACCCATCCCCCACACTCAGCCCTTAACTATCCAAAGATGTCCACACAAGAACCGGAGAGGTAGATAGACATGGTCGTGGTTGTTTGCCAAACTTTCATTATTTTGTATGACACATTCGCTGTAGAAAAATCAGAAAATATAGATAAGCAAAACGAAAAAATTTAATTAGCCATGATTTTACCACCTGGAGATAAACACTACCAGATTTTCCTCCATATATATGTTCATTTTTTTTTTACAAGTGGGCTCATGCTGCACAAATTATTTTGTAATTTGTTTTTTCCACTCAGCAATATGTTGTGAACATCTTTCCATATCAATAAATATTTATCTACATCATCATTTTAACAGCTGCATGGTTTTCCACTGTATGCATTAATTTACCCAAGCCCTATTGTTAGACACACAGTTCCCCCCCCCCCCCCGTTCTAGATCACACTATGCTGCACAGTTGCCTCAGGCAGATGCAGCTCCCAGCCTCCACGACTACTCCCATCCTCCTGGCCTCGCTCAGGCCCCATCTCTGTGGTCCCTCCTCTCCTGCTTCCCTAATCTAAGGGCCTCAATGTCCAAAGTCTCAAGCCAATCCCTAGACTGACTTCTGCATAGACAGCAGAAAGCTGCCGGCCTTGGGGAGAGGATGCCTGATGCCTCTCCGAAGGGCCTTCAGCCAAGCCATGCCCCACTTCAAGCCGAGGTGGAGACAAGATGGTCTCCCACCTCCATGCCCCGCCCCCGTGTCAGAATCCGCCAGGATGCCCTCCTGCCTCCTGGGACAGATCAGTACCACACCTGGCCTCAACGCACACACAAGGGTGCCCAGCATTTTCTAAATTTGCCAGCCTCTAATTCAAGCCACTAGACTGCTGCCCACTGGCTCCCCTTGTGCCCCGGCCCCGTTCCCAGTGCCTGGCGCAGCATGTTGGTCCGCATGCGCGGGTGGGATGAGGAGAAGTTGGGACTCTCCCGTGGACTCCTTGGCTACCACTGAGTCCATCCACCCCACGTGGGCCCCCTCCCTGAGGAAGGGAACCGGGCCCTGGTGGCCACTAGATGGCAGTGCTCAGCTGCCCAGCTCCGAGCGGCCGCAGGGTCCCGCAGAGGGGACAGAGCGGGCCTCACAGAGGCAGGCAGGCTTTCTAAAACCCCGGATTTCTATTCCCCAGAGGGATCACCTCATGTATGCTCTAGAGTTGCTTCAGACTGCTCTGACAGTGCCCTCTAGAGGAGAGAGGGGCCACGGCCATTCAATAGCTACATGATCTTAGACGACTTCAGGAACTTCTCTGAGTCTCCATTTGCACACCTGTAAAATGGGGACTCACGACACTTAGGTCCAAGGTAGCAGAGAGGATAAATTCAGGGAAAGGCGGACACAGCAGCTGCTCGACAAATCACAGCTTCCATTTAACAATACCCACCCGGTGCTTTACCTAATCTGTGTTAGCGATGGCCTGGGCCTGGAGGGGCAGGAGCTGGGCCTGCCTGGGGGGGGGGGGGCGGGGGGGGGGGCGCTGCTGTGTCTTGTTGACCCCGCTGGGGGCCGGCAGGGGACAGCGTATAGGAACCTCCCCAGGACAGTTACCTGGGAGTGTGGACAGGACACAGGGGGCAGCAGCCAGGGGAGAGAGGGTGGGAGGCAGCACTGTTTGCCCCCAGACCACTAGCTGGGTCTGCCAGGGACCACGCGTGAGTCATCTCTGTGTGCCCCGGAGGAGACTCAGAGTAGAGCCTGTTTCCCAGCCTGCTTTCTCACCTCCCTGACTCCCCCTGGGGCTCTGTCCCTCCATCCTTGCCCTTCCCCAGCGGCAGACTTGAGGCCCAAAGCTCCATCGGTTTGAGAAGCTCTTGGTGTGTTATCATGTCCCGTGGGAGGGGGTCCCTCCTGCCCCTCAGCCTGAGGCTTCCCCAGGAGAAGGGCCTCCATGGAGAGGGACTTCCTGATGTTATGACCTATGTCCTCCCATCAGAATGGAGTCTCCCTAAGGACAGGGTCCCCCAGGACACCCTCTCTTCTGTGGGAGCTCCCTGATGCGAGCACCCATGGTTCACTGTCAGATAGGAGCCCCTTGAGGGCAGGGGCTCTCTCCCCGTCTCAGCCCGGAGGAGGGCTGCCTCAGGCCAGGGCCGGTTCCCTCTCCTCTCATCTGTCACCTGGTGCCGAGGCAGCCCCTGGTGAGAAGAGCCCAGCTCCTGTGGCTGTGGAAGGGTTCCTAGATGAACCCCCAGACTCTTTCCCCTTCCTCCTTCCTGGCCTTCTCCTACCTTCACACACCCAGGGGCCAGGCTGCTTCATTGGGGTTAATAAGCGCAGGCCCTTTCTCTCCAACCCCCCTCTCCCCGCCCTCCTGGGCGCTCCAGCCTGCCCCCTACTTTCCAGCCTCTAACCCTGAGACCTGCTTTTTAAATGCTTTCCCTGATCTGTTCTGTTCTCTGCTCCCCTCCTTCTCCCTGCCTGACTGCATCCCTCTGGGAGGGTGGGGTGGGGGGGCAGATGTGTCCCTGGTGGGAGGAGAGGGCTGGCGGGCAGCCTGTTATTTCCAATCCAGTGGTCCTCCAAATGGACAGGATGAGCCAGGGAACAGGGGTGGAAAGGCTGCGGGCGAGCTGGGGGGAATGTTTCTGGAGAACCGGAAACCACAGCCATGGTCTCCAGGCCCCATGACGTGGCTCTGGTCCCTTTCTCCCCCTACAGCCTCCATCCCAAGCCCTCTGAGATCCCTCTTCACAAAAGAACCGTGGAGGAGGGGAGGGCGCCTGGGTGGCTCAGTCGTTAAGCGTCTGCCTTCAGCTCAGGTCATGATCCCGGGGTCCTGGGATCGAGCCCCACGTCGGGCTCCCTGCTCCGCGGGAAGCCTGCTTCTCCCTCTCCCACTCCCCCTGCTTGTGTTCCTGCTCTCGCTGTGTCTCTCTCTCTCTGTCAAATAAATAAATAAATAATCTAAAAAAAAAAAAAAAGATGTAAGAACCATGGAGGAGGGGAAGACAAGCGCGAACTAGATTTCATCTGGGACCCACCATCCCCCAAACTTAGCTAAGAGCCAGAGGGACATTCCTGGGAAAACCTGGAGCTAGACGAGCAGGGGGGTGAGAGGGAGGACTCCTGAGCTAGCAGCGGCCAAGGGGCACCCCATGTGGTGACAGAGTCCCCTGGTGGGGGGGCGGGAGACAGAGCTGATGGCTGAGCGTGGGAGGACCCAGAAGGGAGAGCCCAGTCCCCTTGCCCTTGACAGGTCCCAACACCAAAGGAGGTTTGGGCTTACCCTCAGGTGACAGGGACAGCCTCTGTCCCGACTCCCCACATGAAGGGACAGTGTCTTGTTCTCTGTGTCTGCAGCTCCTGGCACTGAGTCTGGTTCTCTGAACTGGGCAGGACTTTGGACTCCAGGGTAGGGTCCAGACACAAGCTTCGGGCCAGAGGTGGGCAAGGAGGTGAGCGCAAAGGGCCTGGGAAGAGAGTACTTCTGAACTCCCAGACGTGGAGTGAGGGGCTCTGCGCAGACCCCCCAAGGTAGGAGAGGCCGGATGAAGCAGGAAGAGGGGCCTTAGATCAGGCTGGGCCTGCAGTGGGTGGGGGATGACTCTCTTTATGTAAGAACAATCCAATCTCAGAGCCTCGTCGCTGCCCACAGAGGTCAGCTGGGAGCTGGCTGTCGGCTCGCGGCCCCCTCAGCCCCTGCCAGCTCGCTGTGAAGCTGGGGCCAGCCAGGCTGCCTGCCGGCCTGCAGGACACCATGCAGCGAGCACTTGCAGCCCGACCTCCTGTGATTGAGGGCAGGAGCCACACGTCCTTAACTCCATTGGCAGAGTCTTTGTACATTTAATGGGTCACCCGAGAGCACATTTTGCACCACGGAGCCACAGATGTTTGCTGAGCCAATGGCCGGTTGCAGAACAGCCTTGTCAAGAGTGACCCCTGCCACTGGCAAGCTGCCCCCAGCCTAGGCGAATTCTGCCTCGTGCAACGGACCCCGTTGCGCGAGGCTTGCCCTTTTGGCCCTCGTTACCAGCCACCTTGCCCTGTGCCTGCTGCCTCGGTGCTTGCAGGGGTGATGGTGACCATCAAATGAGATAATGTATGTGAGCGCCCCAGGAAATGGGCAAGTTATTCAATTTGAATCCGACCAGCGCTCGGCGAGGCCTCCGAAGGTCAAGGCACCACGCCAGGCCGCTGGGGGCTACAGATGGGAGGCTGTAGCGGCTTCTGTGGGAATCACGGTGCACCGGGAGAAAAAAAAAAAAACAACTCATTAAGACTAATTGGAGAGGCGGGAACCCCAGGCACGCGGAAAGAAAAGATGCCTGTTCGCTTCTAAAGGGAAGCAGCTCGGTGTCACGTGAAGAACCAGACCTTGGTCTGAATCCTGGCGCCGCCACTTGCTGTCTAACCCTGGATGTGTTCCGTGAACCTTCTCGAGTCTCTCTCCTCGTTATACCTTGTAGGGTCGCGAAGTTTTGTGCACTGCCTGCAGCAGGGAGGGACCCAGGGCTCCTCTTGGGTGTTATTCTCTCTCCTCCTCCAAAAAGGAGGCAAAACTGGATGGGGCAGGGCTCACTAGGTAGAGGGGGAAGCTGCTCCCCCAGCACAGCGAGGACTCATTTGAAACTAGCTGCGTTATTTACACACTGCTTACACACACTTACACACACTGCTAAATGCCTTTAACATGTTTGTTTTCTGAAGCAAGTTAAACACAGACTCCCATCATCCTGTTGACACTACTGATTCAGCCAGCTGCACCTTCCTAGAGAGACAGAGGTAAACTTGGGTTGAACCCTCACAATCCGAACGGGTGCAGAGGAAAGCCACGAACTGAACCAGGGTGGGAGTGGGGCTTCCAGAGCTGCGGGGAGGAAGACTACGCAAGGTTCCAGTGGTCAGGGCTTAGCCTAGGGCCTCACCTGAGACCCAGGGCCCCTCGACACTGTCGTCTCTGACAGCAGCTTACGCCCAAGGCCGCAGAAGGATGGAGCAGGCCTGTCAGTGTGATGGCTTCTTCACCCGCTCAGGAACAGAGGCCCTTAGGGGAAGATGGGGCTGCAGAGTAAAGAGCAGGGCTCACCCCTTAGGCCCCAGCCTAAGGCCCTGGGAGGAGGCAGTGGGGGACGTTTTCTATACTCAGAAGTTTCTTGAAGTCTGCAAGAGTGGGGAGGTGTTGCTATCCCGCGTAGGTACACAGAAAGACACATACACTGAGGTTGGAGATGGTTTATTAATCATTATAATAAAAAACATATCTATATCTACATGTACATATATATGTATATATGCAGAAATAAAGGGTCAGAGAATAGAAACCCAAGATTAACCATGCTCACATCCAGGTGGGAGCCTTAAAGCTGAATGTCCCTTTCTTCTTTATACTTCTTTTTACACGGAGTATGCATCCTGTTCGCAATAGGGCAGAAACAATAAAGCTGTCTTCATTTGGAAATCAAGACACTACTATCATCTGTATCATCACCAGGATGGTGGCCTGGGGCTGGGGCCCCTGCTCCAGGCCACAGGGATGAGGCTGAAGGTGCCTCCCTCTCTCATCAACCAGGGAGAGTTGAGCTGGGAGCCCCTGCCACATCCCCATCCCTTCCCTACTGCACAGAGGCCATGAGTGCACAGAGCCCTCTGTCAGATGGGAGGTGGGGAGCAAAGACCCCCAGAGCCACCTGTTTTCATGGAGAGTGTTGTGAACTGGGGGGGGAGGGGTATGATGGCTGCACCTTTATTTTTTTTCTTTTCTTTATTTTTAAAAAGATTTTATTTATTTATTGGACACAGAAGGAGAGAGCACAAGCAGGGGGAGTGGCAGGCAGAGGGAGAGGGAGAAGCAGGTTCTCTGCTGAGCGGAGAGCCCCACGTGGGGCTCGATCCCAGGACCCCAGGATCACGACCTGAGCTGAAGGCAGACACTTAAACGACGGAGCCACCCAGGCGCCCCAGTGGTTGCACCTTCAAAATGTTACCCCTCGAGATGAATATATACATGCTGAGAAGCTGAATATAACAAGAGATTGATAAAAAGGGCAGGTATCAGGATGAATGGCTGGTGGCGAATGTTAATAAAGGAAGAGGGCGTTGGCATTAACTGCTCCGAGCGGAGGAAGGGCCCCTGGTGCAGGCGGTTCTGGGGACCAAGAGGCGCCGGTGGGTCAGGACACCTTGGCGACACAGCTCCCAGATGAAAGGGCTCTCCTAATCCCCATCAGTTCCTGCTGGTTGCCAGGGCAGCGGGGACTGGAAGGGGGCTCTGCAGGCCAGTTGGCTGGGGCAGGCAGGGAGGGAGACAGTGAGGCTCAGTCCCGCGGCTCCCCGCCCCCACCTCTCTCATCAGGGTCCCTGCGATGCTGGGTAATACCCCAGGCCCTCCTTTCACCTGGGTCTTGGCCCACCCTGTGCCCTCCGGCTTCCCGTCTTCATCTGCCACCAGGGCCCCGACCATCCCGGTCCCCAGTGCCAGTCACCTGGGATCGCGAGGGGCCCAGCTGGTCTCTTCAAGGTACTGCTGGGGAGGCGCGCAATGCGGCTGCGGCCTCGGGCCACTCCCAGTGAGCGGGAGACTGAGGAACTGAGGGAGGGAAGGAAGGATGGACGGTAGGAAGGTCACAGCCGTGCCTGGGGATACAGGTCGGGGTAGGGGGTACAGCTGGATACTAAGCCTTGAGAGCAGGGCGAGGCTAAGCACCAAGGCCATATCTGAGGGCAGGAGAAGCAGTGGGGAGAGAGCTCGGTGGGGTGTGGGAGGGAAGTAGAGGTGAGGGGTGAGTGGTCTGTCCCCCAGTTTAACCAGTGAACACCGAATGTCCCCCTGAAGGAGGGGGAGCCTGTAGCCTTTCAATGAAGAAGGGAGATACCGTTCCCTCTGGTGTAATCCTGTACTAGCGAGGGCCAAAGGAACCTCCTTCAGTCAGGGAACCCGATGCTGGCCCTGCCCATGAGACCCCTGCTACCGGTTCCCAGGGGTCCAGAGACATAGCCGAGGCCTGTAGCTAGCTCAGTGCCCACTGCGCTGGTGAAAATTCTGTCTCTCCCGGTCTACCACCCCAGCCTCACCTGGCAGCTCGCCTCTTCTTGCGGGCTGAGGTCCCAGGGAAGGAAGGCGTTGGTTTGGGGCCTTTCATGGTGAACAGGGACTCAGGTCCACTGCGGGAGGGAGGAAGGTGAAGGAAGGCAGATCAGGAGGGAACCAGAAAAGGGCACCTCCTCCCTCCAGCCCCCAGCTTGGCGGGTGCGGAGGTTGGACAAGATGACCTCTGAGGTTTTTTCCTACTCAGAGGTGGATTCCTCTCTCTGCCTCACTTGGCCTGGGCTGACAGCTGAGTGACAGGCCTGTTCTGGGAGAACATCCAGATGTCAGTTTCTGAAACGTTCAGGGAACTGGAGTTCAAACAATTTGACCCTTCCACCTGCCTAGCTGTGAGCTTGTTACCGAGAGGTGGTTCAGGCCGTAGGAGGGGCAGGGGGTGCGGTGGGCAGCCTGCTGCCCTCAGCCTCACAAGTACAAGGTCAGTCTGCTGTTTGTTCTTCGCCTTAGACTGTCCTGAGCTGGTCACTGTTCCCCTACCCTGGCAGGTGGGTGGAAGGCGAAGGTGAGAGCTTCATCTTCTCACCGAAAAATGCTGAATAAAGTTTTCCGAGGATCCCCTTCCCAGTTCCAGATGCTGGACTGGAAGGTAAAATCTGGGGTGGAAATGGCAGAAATATGCATTTCTCAGTGGGACGTGAAACTAAGACTGGGCCAGCGGGTGTGAGTGTGCAGAGGAATAGAGAAGACTAGCCCCCCTCCTTATTCCTGCTCCTGCTGAGCCTCCCCGAGGTGGGGTGGGTCCCATTAGCCACTCGTGGGCATGCCACAAACCACCCAGAGCTGGCGGCTTTGAAGGCGGACAGACAAGGCAGGGCCCCTGAGAGGGGCAGCCCTCCTGGGCCTGGGGACTGACACCGGTCAGGCCGAAGGGAGGGAGACAGCAAACATAGCTCCGAGAGTCAGGCCGGCTTCCATTCCTCTTGGCAGCACACCTCTGTCCCTCGCTGACCCCAGGGAGCCCCTGCCTGGAGGGCTGGGAGGGAGGTTGGGTGGGAGGCTGGGACACCCACCTGGGGATGAAGGGCTGATCCAGCCTGTTCAGCTCCTGGGGGGCACTCTCCCAGCCAACACATTCATGGAAACTCGGCTTCGAGGGGGCCTCCTCTGAGAGATCAAAAGTGGCGTTGAGGTCCCGAGCAGGCAGGGCCAGAGGGGTGGAGCAGTTCTGCACAGCAGAGGGGCCCAGGGGCACCCGGCTTTTGGTGACTGTGGCTGGGCAGACGCGAGGGGAGTGGCAGAGCGAGGAGGGGGCTTTGGGGGGCGTGGGCCCAAGTGAGGGCTGAGCCTCAGGCAGGGACCCCCTCCTCAGGCAGGGCAGGAAGGACTGGCGCTGGCGCTTGGTCCCCGGCTTCGGGGCTGGGGAGCTGTCAGGCTGCGACGGGCTTGGTCTCCTCCTCCTCTTCTTCCCTGTGGGCCGCCGGGATGCCTGGGCTGGGGTGCGGTCGGGCCCCGGTAGGACCCCCAGGGTGTGCATGAGGCCGCTCAGTTGCCTTGCCACGGTCCGGGTCACGGGGCCAGAATAGCCTGGAGAATCTGGGGCACAGAGAAGGCGGGTGCTGAGGGAGATCCGGGACTGGCCAGAAGGAAGGCGCATCTGGAGAATTTGGGGAGAGAGACCCTGGAGCCACACGGGAGCCGCTAACTCCACAGGTGGGCCGCGAGCCCTGTGTACCCCAGCACAACCCAGCATCGGAGGTCCCCAGCCGCCCCTGGGTGCCAGCTGGGCCTTCGAGAGGGCACTGCTAGAGACAGAGCAGGGGCGAGACTCACCTGACTCGGAACACGGCTCCAGAGGTGCCTCCCTGGCCGGGCCAGGTGCGCCTGAGGCCTTTGCTCCCGGTTCAGCTTTTCCCTCTTGCACCAGCTGCTGCAGGGTCTCAAACTCTGCGATCATGTCGGGGGTCAGCAGGTTGGCCGCTTGGAGCAGGGAGTACTGTCGCCGTGCCAGGCACAGCACCTTCAGGGCCAACCTGGAGGAGAGGGAAGGGGGCCCCGGCCCTCCTCAGACCCAGCCCCATTGCTCCAGGTGTGGTGAGGAGCACGGGAGGGCAGGCCTCCCGGCTCCCTCCTGCTGTGCCTCGCTCCACCCTCCCAGCTGCGCTTCCTGCTCTGCCAGGCCCCTGCTGAAGCCCGAGGCTGGCAGAGACGGCCACAGGTAAGGTGGCGGGGGGGGCGGGCTTCGTCCCTAAATATGCCCCCCAACAAAGACAGGGACCTGGGAAGTAGAGAAAGGGCACTAAATGGCCTCGGACCAGAACGTCCGCGTCTCCTCTCAGCCCTGCCACTCACTGGCACTGTGATCTTGAGTAAGTTCATTGACCCAAGGGGCAACGTAAGGTAGCAGCAGGGAAGAGCTAGGCTCAAGTCAGCCTGCCGGCTCAAATCCAGGCTCCGACACTTCCCGCTGCGTGATCTTGGAAGCACTTCTTAACCTCAGTCTCCACATCCTTAAAACGGGGAAAACCAATGCACCCACGTCTTAGGGTTGTGGGAAGATGAAATGAATTTTGATATATACAGTATTTAATGAATACCTGACACATAAGAAGCACTGTAAGATTAATTATTTTCTGTAAAATGAAAACATCGACCTTGTGAGGGCAAGAGGAGATGGAATGAGATAGGCTGTGTTGGTCCTGGTTCTGAGAGGTCCCTCAAAATCGCACGCGGTCTGCACTCCCCACTTAGCGGTTGGGATCCCGAAAGAGCCCGTGGGAATCAATGCACACTTCACATGCACCGAGGGGCTATTTAAAGGGAATTATGAGGGTAATGCGATTATTGATGGTATAAGTTTAGATTCTAATAAAGCAAATTTCCTTCCTGTGAGGCACACCTATGATAAAAGAATGAACACAATTATCTCGGTGGGGATTATTCATGGCCAATAATTTATCCTCAGGTAGCGCTACCTGCCTGGACATCCCTGAGCCCCCTCCTCTGCCTTCAGTGTGTGCTCAGGGAATCCAAACTCATTTTTAAAGCAGCCTCCAGGCCTTTCTGAAGAAGGCAGGATATAAATTAAAAAGGACATAGCAGAAACTCATTCGACGTCTGCCTGAGCCACACATTATAAGAAGATTAGACCACTGAGAGAAGTAGGTGTCTAGGGAGAAAGGCACTGGCCTGGATGTTGGGTGACCCAGGCCTCGCCCTGTCCCTCAGGCCACGTGGCCCTGGGCGAATGCCTCAGAACCCGATCTGGCGAACGGGGAGCAGGTCTATACCGGGGGTTTCCAAACTAGATTTCAAGAAACCCAACAGAGGACATTGAAAATGGAGTTGCTCTGCCTTATCTGTTCTACATATTAAACTTCAGCATAAGATTCCATTTGAAGAAAGGACTTTGTAGCTAAAAAAATTCTGAAAAATCCACCGAACTAGAAAATCTAAGATCCACTCAGTGCCCCAGTGGTCTAAAGATTCTAAAGTCTAGAGCCAAAGAGAAATGATTTTCCATTATCTGGTTGTTAGGGTGTCTCCAAGTATGGAGATGATCTAGCTTGTTCTGCAGCCCCTGATACATGGGGTCTTCTGTCACATTTTATTAGTATCTATTATTAGCTCTCCTAAGAAGTAGGGAGAATGGAGACTATAATCCCCAAATCACAGCTAAGACCGAAGCACCTTGTCAGGGACCACAAAACCAGAGGCAAAGCGGGAACGAGAACCCTGGTGTCCTCTGTCTTCGCAACGGGGGGGGGGGGGGGGGGAACACCAGGGCCAGAGACCCTGACTCATCGGTGGGAGCCCTGGGGCCAAGGGGACATCCCGCCAGTGCATCCCTGCCACTCCAGGGCCCTGGGGAGTCAGCAGCAGGAGACAGATAATGAGCTGCTGATTATTCAGGCTGCAACATTTTTGCTGAGTCGGGAACAGACACTCCCCAACAAGAAATAAAATTAAACAGGCCCTTCTGTCCGGAAGCTTTAAATATACTGCCTAGCGTGACGCGTGCTGGGGAGGCAAGAGTGGGCCCGGCAGCCGCAAAGCTAAGTGGCAGGGGATTTATGTTCTAGGGGCCAAGGAAAAACATACTAGCAGCACCTCTCTATTAAGCACAGAAAGAAGGATCCAGAATCCATTTCTCTTTGGCTTTGGGTGGTGGTCTGTATTTACTTCTGAGAAGAAATGGCCATGATCTGTTGGTGAAGACACATGATAAACACCTGGCTCGGGAGGGCGGTCCCTTCCTCAGCCTGCCACCCAACTTCTCTTGGCTGCTTGGTTCCTCCCTGCAGAGGACAGGCAGCTCAGCCCCCAGACCGGGAAGCAAAGCGCTAGCCTGGGCAGCCCCGTGTTAACTTGGGGCTTGCCAGCCAAATTTGGGATGGAATTTGGTGTTTTGCTTGCCAGTTATGTAGAAGAATAGAAAGGACAGTAAGTAGACAGAGTAGGTGATAATGTCCAGTTCGCTGAAAGCAGATAAGGGACAGTGTTGAGGAAACAAAGTTGCAGCTCTTAACTAGGGCAGAACCAGAGCTTTTGCGATGTACTTAACACCGGCTCCTCCCCCAGGAGGATGGAACCCATCACCTCCCACCTTGAACCCCGGAGAAGAAGACACCTACTGCTTAGAATGGTCCCTGTCCAAGTTCTGTGGTGAGAGGCAGCCCACATCTGGCTTGGGCTGCAGGCTCAGGCCAGGGGACCTTGGCTGTGAGTGTCTGAGGGTCTGGACTGGAACCTAAGGAGGAAGGAAGTCACAGGTAGAGGGCCCAGGATGACCACCCTCCCCTACATAAGCAGATCTTAAAATCTTTTCCTCCTCCAAGGGTGGGAAGAATGGCTCTTGGACTGACTGGGTCCTAGTTGAGAATCTCTTTCCCAGGCCCCACCCTCCTCCCCGCTCTCTTCTGGTAACAGGTTTGCCCCTCACTGCAGACACAGAGGAGTTCCCCTTCCTGTACAGGATCTGGAAGCCCCCTAATGACTAGGATGCAAGACATCCAGGTAAGGAACCCAGAACTGAAGGGAGTCTACGAGTTGGGGAGGGCCATTGCTTCCAACATTCTACCACCTCCAAGTCCTACCTCCTCCTCCACTGGGCCTTTGTCCTTGTCTCCTTGGGGCAGCTCCTGGTCTGGAGAGTTCCCTTCCACAGCCCTCCCGACCTGGGTCTCTAGCCCCAGGCTCTCCTCTTGAAGGACGGCAGACCCTGGGCGGCGCTCCGGGGTGCAGGGCTGGCTGGGCAGGCGGGATGGTGAGGGGCAGCTGGGAAGCCCCGGAGGGGACAGGAGCGGGTGTTGAGAGGTGGGAAAGCAGGGAGGGGCAGGGTCTCTGTGGCACCAGGTGGAATAGGGCCCAGCTTGGGTAACAAGGGGGCAGTAGCAGAGGGTGGGAGGAGTTGGTGATTTCCTGGTTTAGGAAACAATGATGCCTCCCCCTTAACTACACCTTCTTTTAAGTAGTATATGCTGCTTAGATGGGCTGGGGGTGTCACGTACTCATCTGACATGGAGGATTTTTTTCTATTTTGATGTTACTGTCTAGAATGCACTGTGTCACATGAGAGAGCACTAGCAGTGACAATCAGTGTCTTGTCACCTAGAGTGTCACCAAGAGTGACGATCAGTGTGCTGGATACGGGCTGGGAACCCCGGACCCCGGGTGGCAGCACAGAGCCGGAGAACGGGGGCTTTCCCTGCTGAGCTGAAGGGGCAAGCATGGCTGCAGGACTCACAGTTGCTGGGAAGGGCCCGATTTGGGGGATTTCGGGAGGCCCTGCGATGGGGTCCTGGCTCTCGCCTCATATACTTGGAGCTTCTCCCTCAGGGCGGCCACCTGCAATCAAAGCAACGCAGCCCCTCAGAGCCCCAGGTGGGCGCAGACGACCCCACGGCTCGTCTCTGGCTCTCCTGTACCTGAGCCGGGCGCCCTGCCTCCCGGTCAGGCTCTCCAGGCGGCCTCCTCACCTCAGCCTGCAGCTGCTGACAGATGGTGGCATACTGACTGATGTGACAGTCCAGGCTGATCACGTTGCTCTTAAGCTGAGATGGTGGCACAGGGGAGAGTTTCGCGTGTTCGTTCACAGCAGCTTTTGGCAACCACTTCCAATGGCCAGGCACTGTGCGAGGCGCTTCCCTCACATTCCCTAGACTCACCCTCCCGAGGGGGAACAGACTGGGGAAGGGCAGTGAGTGGCTTGCCTGACACCACAGCAAGAGGCAGAAGGATGCTTTTGAACCCAAGACCCCTGACTCCCTGACCAATACACCCTCCCTAGGCCAGGGCAACTCACCGGACAGCACTTGGCCACCCCCTTCTGTTGTCACCCTCTTGAGACAATTCTGCCCCGGGCAGCCCACTGCTATGGTATCTTACTCTTTTTGTCAAGTCTGGAGACTGTCCTGCCTCTACCCCCCAAGTTGGAGTCTTCCCAAGGATGGGGACTGCGTCGCTTCTATCACAAAGAATTTCCCTGAAGACGGAGGCTAGGGAACTTCTTCCCCCTGCCTTGGGGGAATGCGTGCTCCAGGTATTGGAGGAAGCTGTGTGGGTCCCGTCCCTTCCTCCTCCTGCCCCCCTGCACCAGGTTGGCCATTTCTGGCCGGCACACACCGCGAGCTTGATCTCCTTGGCGCGGTTGGCGTATTTGAGGGTGTTGTAGGTGTCCTCGTAGGTCAGACTGGAGGGGCTGACGGTAGCGATCATGACCGTGTGGCAGTTGCCCCCGATGGAGTCCTTGAGCAGACGGGTCAGCTTGCTGTCCCGGTAGGGCACGTGAGACTTGCGGCCCTGGGGCGACAGCAAGAGGGCATGGGGGGAAGGTGGCTGGACCAGAGAGATCCAGGCTGAGACCCGGCAGCCGTTGACCCAGGGCCGGAGGGAAGGACCCCAGGCTTCGGGCACTCAGTTGCTGTCCTGGGCAGGCCCCAGGGTCTGTGCAGTTTTACCTTTGCGTCGGCCAGGGCATTGAGGACATTGATGAGGGCCAGCAGGGAACGGTTGATGTTGGCACCCTCCCGCAGCCGCTCCCCCTTTGCATGGGTGCTGGAGGCCCGCTCTGAACCGGCCAGGTCAATCAGGCTCATCTTGGCCACTCGAAGGGCCTGAGTCAGGCCTGGAACCCGGTCCTGCTGCTTCACGAAGATCTGGGGGGCAGACGGCAGG
Organism: Callorhinus ursinus; assembly: GCF_003265705.2. Taxonomy (NCBI): domain Eukaryota; kingdom Metazoa; phylum Chordata; class Mammalia; order Carnivora; family Otariidae; genus Callorhinus; species Callorhinus ursinus. Next base: position 1,244,924 of record NW_027397164.1, read on the forward strand.
GGTGAGGGGGTGCTGGGCATCAGGAGCCCCAGCTTCAGGCTCTGAGCCGCCACTGCTCTCACCTGGAAGATGGCGTGGGAGCGGGACGAAGTTGCGTTGGCGTCGGTCGGGTGCTGCGTGCGGTTGCGGTTCCCCCTGGTCAGCAGCTCCAGCAGCTGCTCAGCTGAGGTGGGCTGCAGAGGAGATGCCCGGGCAGGGTGCTGTGGTCTCCCCGGCCAGGGCTTTTCTCCCAACCGGAAGAGCTGCTCTTCAGAACCACCCCTGGATTCAGGGCACCCCCAAACTGCCTGGTGAGAGAACCCTGGGGAACCAACGCTGCTCCTGCCACCCAGGCACCCATCTCTCACCTGGTGGAAGGAGAGTCCTTGCACCACCACACCCTTGTCGGGGTCCTCCCGGATGGCAAGGGGCCCCTTGGGCTCCAGGAGGTCGTGGATCTGCTCATTGTACACCTGAGGAGAAAGGAGGCAAGGGAGAAGCCTGAGCGAAGGCCCTTCAGGAAACCTCTCCCCAGAGGCCGGGGGAGGGGCCGAGGTGCAGACAGGGAAGCACGGCAGGACGCCGCGCCAGGAGTGGCCCTCTGCAGGACAATGGTATGCAGTGAGAGTGGGACAGGCAGGCTTAGTCCCAGTGCAGTCTCTCTCAGAGCCTCATCTGTGCCCCTGGGCTCTCAGCGGGCCCGTCTGCCCACTTCCTCCCGCCCTCTCTCCCACTCTCAGTCTTCTCCCCCCAGCTTCAGCGGTGCTGAGAATGAGAAGTGGGGCTGCCCACGTCTGGGAGGGAACAGCCCTACCTCCTGGTAGCTGATGAGCACCTCGAACCGCTTCTCCTCCTGGTGGGCCTCAAGCCGCCTGTAGAGTTCCATGGTCGTCAGGTACATGATGCCGGGGTCCCCCTCTCTTCCCAGCATGGTGTGTGTCTTCCCAGCCCCCGTGGCCCCATAGGCAAACACTGTGGAGGACAGAGTCGGGGGACGGTGGCGGCAGGGCCGGATCCACCTTCCCTAGGGGTCCCCCTGTGCAACCCAGCCCAGGCCCCCTTCTCCCCAGGCCCCTTCCTTTGCCTTCCTGTGCACAGTTCCACGGCTCCTACCCACTCGCATCCCGCCGCGTTCACACTGCAGCTTTGCAGGTCCCCGTGCCTATGGCCTGGCTCCCCGTGGACCTGTGGATTCCGTGGGCCTGTGGGAGCTTCTCCCTCCCCCGGGGGAGCCTTCTCCAGGCTAGGCAGCTTCCTCTGACGAAGGCCTGACGTTCTGTCCCCTCATATCACTGACCTCAGTTTACAGTCACACATTTGTGGGGGTGATTTGTGATTAGTATCTTCTCCCCCCTCTAGAATACAAGCAGCTAGAGGACAGGAACCCCATCTGTGTGATCCCCTCCTTAGAGCCCAGGAGGGCGTGTCACACACGGGAGAACGAAAGGGCCAGCACCCTCATCAGCAAGTGCCCAGCCGAGGGGAAGGAGGGCACAGTGACGTGACGCACGAAGCCCTCAGAGGGAAGCAGGGAGGCCAGGCCGCTCGCAGCCGGGGCTTTGCCTCCTCCCTGTTCCGGCTCTCACCTGAGCAGTTGTAGCCCTGGAGGAAGCTGTCCAGAACGCTGTGGGTGGTGTGCTGGAACACATCCTGTTGAGTGGCCCCCTCACCAAAGATCCGGTCAAAGACAAACGTCAAGTCTCTGCCCTTCTTCTTGGGGCCATCATGGGTGCTGCCACACTTCAGGCCAAGGAAGCCCCTGTCGGGCTCCTCAGGGTCAAACACCAGCACCCGCTCATCCACCACCTGAACCACAGGCCGCCGCTGACTCTCCAACTCCCGCAGGGTGGGGGGCCGGACCCGCACCACCACCCGCACCTTGCTGTCCTCCACCAGCGTCACCATGGCGACACCTGGGGGACACACAACAGAGAGGAGGACTGATCTGACCCCAGCCCTGACGAGGTGCACCCTCAGCCTAGCTGGCGTTTGAGGACCTTCTCCCACTCCCTCCCCAACGGCCGATCTCCATGTGATACCTCAAGAGAATAAGAATATTATTATTAATAAATCTCTCTTTCTCACTTGAAATGCCACCTTTGTCATATACAGATGACTTGAATTTTTCCAGAGGTGAATGGCTGGGCTATTATGTTCCACTGATCTGTCTACTCCTGTGCTACACTCTTTCTTTTTTTTTAAAGACTTTATTTATCTGACAGAGAGAGAGACACAGTGAGAGAGGGAACACAAGCAGGGAGAGTGGGAGAGGGAGAAGCAGGCTTCCCGCCAAGCAGGGAGCCCGATGTAGGGGCTCGATCCCAGGACCCTGGGTATCATGACCTGAGCCGAAGGCAGACGCTTAACAACTGAGCCACCCAGGCGCCCCTCTTTCTCATAATTTTCTTAACTATTTTCAGGCATTTATTGTTCTACTTGCCTTTAAGAAAATGTTATCAATTCCATCCCCAACCCAGAACACCACCCCCTCCCACCCTATTGGAATTACAAGCAGAATAGTATTGTTTAGATATTTATTTTATATTAAAATTTTTCACGCAGGGCGCCTAGGTGCCTCAGTCGGTTAGGCGGCCGACTCTTGATGTTGGCTCAGGTCATGATTTTATTTTATTTATTTATTTATTTATTTTTAAGATTTTATTTATTTATTCATTTGAGAGAGCGAGAATGAGAAAGAGAGAGAGCACACGAGAGGCGGGAGGGTCAGAGGGAGAAGCAGACTCCCCGCCGAGCAGGGAGCCCGATGTGGGACTCGATCCCGGGACTCCAGGATCATGACCTGAGCCGAAGGCAGTCGCTTAACCAACTGAGCCACCCAGGGGCCCTTTATTTATTTTTTTAAAGATTTTTATTTATTCATTTGAGACACAGAGTTACAGAGAGAGAGAGAGCGAGAGAGAGCAGGAGCAGGGAGAGAGGCAGAGGGAGAGGGAGAGGGAGAAGCAGGCTTCCCGCGGATCCAGGAGCCCGATGTGGGGCTCGATCCCAGGACCCTGGGATCATGACCTCAGCCGAAGGCAGATGCTTAACAGACTGAGCCACCCAGGTGCCCCTCAGGTCATGATTTTAGGGTCGTGGGATTGAGCCCCATGTCAGGCTCTGCACTCAGTGGGGAGTCTGCTTGGGATTCTCTCTCCCTCTCCCCCATCCCGCCAAAATAAATAAATAATTCTTTGGGGCACCTGGGTGGCTCAGTCGTTAAGCGTCTGCCTTCGGCTCAGGTCGTGATCCCAGGGTGCTGGGATCGAGCCCCGCATCGGGCTCCCTGCTCCACGGGAAGCCTGCTTCCCCCTCTCCCACTCCCCCTGCTTGTGTTCCCTCTCTTGCTGTGTCTCTCAAATAAATGAATAAAATCTTTAAAAAAAATAAAAAAAAACTTCATGCTAGAATATGTCTATCGCCTTTTATTCATTCAGATATTTCTTATGTCCCTAAGATTTTATAGGTTTTTTTTTTAAGATTTTATTTATTTGGCAGAGAGAGACACAGCGAGAGAGGGAACACAAGCAGGGGGAGTGGGAGAGGGAGAAGCAGGCTTCCCGCTGAGCAGGGAGCCCGATGCGGGGCTTGATCCCAGGACCCTGGGATCATGACCTGAGCTGAAGGCAGACGCTTAAGGACGGAGCCACCCAGGCACCCCCTAAGATTTTATAGTTTTTCATCTCTTTAGATAGGTTCTGTAATTGTCTTTTTAATATAATTTCCAAGTAGTTTAATTGCTCTTATGAACGGAGCACCTTTCCCCTTTTCCATACTGATTGCTAGTATGGAGAAACACAATTGATAATTATAGATTTGCCTTCGACCCACCACCCTTAAACTTTCTGATTAATTCAATTGTTTTTTATTAAAGCTTATTGGGTTTTCTGAGTACACAATTATATATCAGGGAGAAAAAAACACTTCTTTTTTTACTTTTCTTCTCCATGGTTATACCAACTATTTTATTTCTTATGTATTGCACTCCCTAGAACTTCCAAAACAATGTTGAATAATGATAATGGGCATCCTGTCTTGCTCTTGATCTTAAAGGAACTGGCGTTAGTGCTTCACTAATTAGAAATTAATTTTGGACAAATAGTTAATTATCATCATAGGAATTTCCTCTGCTCTTATTTAACTCAGACTTATCAGGAATGTCTAGAATTTTATTTAATGAGCTTTCAGCATCTCCTGACATGTTTATGTGGGGTTTTTTTTCTCCTTTATTTTGTTGATGTGGTAAACTTTTTGGTATTATTTTTGGCATCAAACCAACCATGCATTCTTGGGAAAAAATCCTACCCTGGACATACAGAAGTTTTCCATTTTTAAATGGCTAAATGTGTCAACCTTCTCTTTTATGGTTCTTATATCACGTTTAAGAAGACAGTCCTTCCCCAAGGTAATTTTCTTATATTTCTGTCTGATACTTTTTCTTTCTTACATTTAGGTCTTTATCCAGATGGAATTCATTTTTTTATGAATAAGGTTTCTAAATATCTTTTCTTTCCAAATGATAAGCAATTATATCACTTATTTTATTTATTTTTTTAAGGATTTTACTTATTTGACAGAGAGATCAAGAGCACAAGTAGGCAGAGCAGCAGGAAGAAGGAGAGGGAGAAGCAGGCTCCCCACTGAGCAAGGAGCCCGATGCGGGGCTCGATCCCAGGACTCTGGGATCGTGACCTGAGCTGAAGGCAGCCGCTTAACCGACTGAGCCACCCAGGGACCCCATCGATTTTATCTTTTATTGAAGTGCCATTCTTTCTCTACCCGCTTGAAATGGCACATTTAACAGAATTAAATTCTCAAATGAACATGAATTTATTTCTGGGCGCTCCATTCTTCCCTACTGATATGTTCCTTTTGCAGGAACTTGCTGTAGTTCTATTACACATCACCTTGTTCTTTTTCTTGACTGTTCTTGGGCATCTGGTCTTGCATATGATTTTGGAATCAGCTTACAGAATTCTGTGAAAAAAACCTGCTTAAGATTTTAATTGGGATTATTTTGAGTTTATAAATTAATATGAGGACAACTGACATCTTTACAATATCAAGCCTTTCTATCTAGGAACATTGTATCTCTTTTCATTATTCACTTTATAATCCTCAGTAAAATTTCATAGCTTTCCTCATATGAGTTTTGTCTATTTCTTGATAGGTTTATTACTGGTTATTGTCTAGTCTTTATTATATTGTGAATCAGCCCTTTTTTAAAATTGCATTTTCAGGGGAGCCTGGCTGGCTCAGTCAGTAGAATGTGCGACCCTTAATCTCAGGGCTGTGGGTTCGAGTCCCGCACTAGGTGTAGAGATTACTTAAAATTTTAAATCTTTAATGGGGCGCCTGGGTGGCTCAGTTGGTTGAGTGACTGACTCTTGACTTTGGCTCAGGCTGTGATCTCAGGGTTGAGCCCTGTGTCAGGCTCCCTGCTTAGCAGCGTGTCTGCTTGGGATTCTCCTCTCCCTCTGCCCCTCCCCCTGCGCTCTCTCTCTCTCTCTCTCTCTCTCTCTCACACACACACACACACACACACGCTTTCTCTCTCAAAATAAAATAAATACATCTTAAAAAAATAAAATCTTTAAAAAATAAATGAAAATAAAAAATAAGTAAAATTACATTTTCTAATTCATTTTTTTATTTGCCAGAATATAGGAAAGCAACAGCTTTCTGGATGCAGATCTTGTACCTGGCCACATTACTGATCTCTCTAATAGATTGTCATTGATTCTCTTAGGTTTTTCAATTAAATGATGATATAGTTTGCAAATAATGACAGTTACTTCCTATTTTTAGCTCTTCTTTATTTAGTTCCCTACTCTCCACTGCCCATTAGGAACGGGCATTAAATTTTATCAAATGCTTTTTTGGCACAGGCTGAGATGATAACAGTGCTTCTCCTTTAATCTGTTTTTTTTTGGGGGGGGGGGTTTTTTGTTTTTGTTTTTTGTAGGCTCTGTACCCAATGTGGGGATCAAACTCTCAACCCTGAGATCAAGAGTCCCATGCTCAACCGACTGAGCCAGCCAGGTGCGCCATCCTTTAATCTGTTAATACAGGGGGTGACATAGACAGATTTCCTAATGTTGACCCCGTAATATTTCCAAACATTTATCTATTCCCTCTTGTATCCCCCTCACACCTCTCTCCCTGCTTTTTTCATTTCTCTTTCAAGCCAGCCTACCAAGGGTAGAGATGGAATTTCTGGAATGCAGGAGTCATGGCTATTCTGGAAAAGTTCAGCCCAACTCTTGGGATATATTAAGAGCGCTAAGGAACAAGGGCTGTTTCTGAAGGATATGAATAGACGAATGTTTTCCCGGGAAAGATTAGGTCCCACTGATAGGACCCAGGTCATTCAGGACCCAGGTCATTCAGCAAAGAAAAGTGAGATTTCTCCCCAGTACTCCAGTAAGTAACTCGTGTTTTCCGTTGAGAATGAGGCAGAATTGAGCTGATTTGAAACTCTTGTCCCCTACCCCACGTCTTAAATTCTTCCTCAAGCAGAATAAGGGAAAGATATCAACCAATAATCATCTTGTTACATTGTGTATTTCTTTCCCTGTCCCAGCCATCGGATTGCCATAATAAACAGAAGAGCTAAGTGCTCTCTATGGCAGGGGCTGTTTTTGAGCACCTTATGCGTACCATCTCCTTTTCCGCTCCATTGCAATCCCACAAGACAGATACTATTATTAGACTCATTTTTCAACGAGAAAATTGAGACAGAGAGGGGTAAGCAACTTTCCCAAGATCCCAAGGCTAGTAAGTGATGGAGCTTCGTTCCAACCCAGGCAGTCTGACTGCAGAACCTGCTCTACTCTGCCTTATAATGATATTATATATTACACTCTCATGATCACACTGTTGTACTATTCCCATGTTTGTATAATAATTATAATCCCTTTTATGTAACTGGCATTATGTATTCTGCAAACACTTTCAGATATATGGACTGTAGCTAATTTTCAACACCCGGAGAGAGTTCCTGTCTCCCATCTTTGCATTCCTGCCCCCAGGGAGCCCCACTCTTGTACCCAGAGAAGTAAGGGCAGAGGGTGCCTGGCCCCACTGTCTAGGTCTACGCTGTCTGGCTTAATGGCAGTCCCAAGCTCCCCCCGGGGAGGGTTTGAGCTGAGGAGGAGCCACAGAGCAGCCTAACATTCTAAGCAGGAAATTAAAAAGGGCACTGGCAACGGAGTGCGCATAACCTTTACAGTCCTCTCCTCTCCGCCTCCTGAGGGCCAGTGAGGCAGACTGTTCGCCTAATGAGATGTTTTCCTTCTTCCTGAGACTGCGCTGGGGGCACAGGGTGGGGGGGGTGGGTAGGGTGACACTTGGCAGGGCTGCAGCTGGAATGCCTGGGTCCTGGTGTCGGCTCTGCATCCGACCGCTGGGGAGCTCTTTCCACCAGCCACACCACGTCAATGTCACCTCAGCTTCCCCACTTTGAGAGCCAGAGAGAACACCTACTGATCTGCTCCCACCCCAGGGGGGTGGGGAGATTAATGAGAGAACGTTTGTCAAGTTTGCTTTGATCCCCGGTTGGAAAGAGCATTTCGGCCCAAAGTACAAGGGAGATGATTCTTTAATAAGATCTTCAGGGTTCTGAGCCAGCCACAGTCATGTCCTGTTTCTAACCCAGGGCAGCTCATTAAAACCCAGAGGCTAGTTCGCTGCTGAGCTGGGGCTGGGAAGCCAAGATTCAGTTGTTTTCGGGGTAGGCTCCTCTGCCCACTCTCTAGGGACAGGCTGAACAAGCCCCACCTCCCTAGAAGCCCCTGGAGAATTTCTGAGGACTTGGGATCTGCCTACAGACATTGGGAGCTGGGAAGGTGAAGGTGGCTAGCCCTTGGATGTTCTGTTTTCACAGGGGTTGCTGCAGCCCCCTTCCTCATTCCCTTACATCTCTCATATGTGTTTCTTGTCCACAAGCTTCAAGAGAGCAGGACCCCCGTCTGATGTAGTCTGTGCACCCCAGATAACTAGGCAACAGATCCAGCACACAGTAGATGCTGTATGGTGTTTGTCCTAGGAATGAATAAAAGCCAGAGAAGAGCAGGGTCTGAATCCAAAAGTTTAAAAATAATTACTATTATAGCTATCATTTATTGAGCACATAACTATGCATCAGGCACTATGCTAACAGCTTTACAAATGGTGTCATTTAACTTCTACAACAATCTCATTCTGTAGTTGCTGATACAATTGTTACAATCCTACTCTACAAGGGAAACTGAGGCTCAGGAAGGAACTTGTCACAGGGATGGTAAGTAGCAAGGCCAGAACCTGACCTTGTTCTGACTGTCACCAGAGGCATTACTCGTCAGTCATCCTAGGCTATTCTGCCCTGTAGCCCGGCTTTTGCAATTCCTACCTCCCCTTACTTTAGCACCCAGAGGGCACCATCCAAAGACCACTGGTTCTTTCTACAGGTGTTGTTCTGAGGAAGGAGCTGTATTCTTTTGCTTTTTAAATAGACAATCATAAGGCTGTAACTGATGATAATTTTGTTTATTTCTTTCTAACTTTATTTGTATTTCTTTCTCTTGTCTTACGGTTCTAGCTAGGACCTCCAGTACAACCCTGACTGGCGGCAACAATAGTGAACAATCTTATCTTTTTCCTAATTGTATAGGGGATGCTCCTGTTATTTCACTTTCTGTTGGTTTGAGGAAATTTACCTCTATTTCTAGTTTACCAAAAAAAATTTTTTAAAGATTTTATTTATTTATTTATTTGAGAGAAAGAGTGAGTGAGCACAAGCAGGGGGAGCGGCAGAGGGAGAGGGAGAAGCAGGCTCCTTGCGGAGCAGGGGGCCCGACACAGAGCTCCATTCCAGGACCCTGAGATCATGACCTGAGCTGAAGGCAGACGCTTAACCAACTGAGCCACCCAGGCGCCCCTTAAAGATTTTATTTACTTATTTTGAGAGAGAGAGAGAGAGAGAGAGAAAGAGAGAGCGTGAGTGAGCAGGGGCAAGGGGAAAGAATCTCAAGCAGACTCCACTTGGAGCCTGAGGTGGGGATCGATCTCATGACCCTGAGAACATGACCTGAGCTGAAATCAAGAGCCAGACATTCAACCAACTGAGCCACCCGGGCATCCCAAGTTTACCAAATTTTTAAAAATTCATGGATGGGTACTGAATTTTATTGAATTCTATTTCTGCGCCTAATGGGATATGTTTTCTTCTTTAATCTGTAAATGTCTAAATTGTATTAGATTTTCTAATCTTAAACCATTTTCATATTCCTGAGATAAAAGGTCATGATATATATATATATATTTTATATATATTGCTGGCTTCTGATTGCTAATATTTTATTTGAGATTTTCACAACTACATTTATAAAGGAGGATTGGCTGGTAACTTTGTCTGATTATTGGTATCACAAAATAGACTGGAACTGTTTTCTCTTTTTTTAAGGGAGAGTTTGTGTAAGATTAGAATAATTTCTTCCAATTGCTTATAAACTTCTGGTGGAGTTTCATGGGTGTTTTTTTGTTTTGTTTAATGGGGAGATTTTAAATGAATTCAATTCATTTGAATGGGGGGCGCCTGGGTGGCTCAGTTGTTAAGCATTTGCCTTCGGCTCAGGTCATGAACCCGGGGTCCTGGGATGGAGCCCGGCATCGGGCTCCCTGCTCAGCAGAAAGCCTCCTTCTCCCTCTTCCACTCCCCCTGCTTGTGTTCCCTCTCTCGCTGTCTGTCTCTCTCTGTCATATAGATACATAAAATCTTTAAAAAAATAAATAAATAAAAATAAATGAATTCAATTCCTCAATGGTCCTAGGTGTGTTCAAAATTTCCATAACTTGTGTCAGTTTCCTGTTTTTTTTCCTAGAAAATTGTCCAAAAGCATTGTCAAAAGGGTGTTCCACTGAAGTCTCTCTTTCTCTTTAATCCCCAAATAACTTAAGTTATGCCCCTATTTTCATTCCTAAGATCATTCTATGTTTCTTTTCCTTATATCACAATCAATTATTGCCAGAGGTTTGGTTTTTTTTTTTTTTTACAGTCTTTTCCAAGATACAGCTTTTGGTTAAGTTAATTCTATTACATAGTAAAATTCTATTTCATTAGTTTCTTCGAACCCCTTTTTTAAAAATTTCCTACACGTGTGTTCTGTTGTTTTGTTCTATCTTAAAGGGCCAAAAGTGCCAAAGGTAGGAGGAGAGGCATCCTAGGAGCAGTAGCACAAGGCATGGTTTTCTGTCATACGGATAGTCTTTCCATGCCTTCCTTTATTCAATCAAATATTTACTGAGCGCCCCAATAACTAAGTTTCGGCCGCTGGCACAGCTCTGCAATCAGTTCTTCCGTATGGATGTGCGGAGAGGGTCTTAGCTACTCCACACAGATGTGCAGGGGGTCCCAGGTCGCCAGTTCTAGCGAGGAGGAGGGCTTTCCACAGAGCGGGTGCACAGAGGGCCGGACCCCGTGCAGTTGTGTGGACTCAGTCCAGGTCCCGTACAAACGAGCAGAAGGATCCCGATCTCCATGCAGATGTGGAAGGAAGAGCCCTGCTCCCCGCACCGCCCCCCGTCCTGTTCAGAAGGAACCACCCAGAACCGGCTCGGTCTCCACGCTGCACCTTTGCGTCTGGCACAAAAGCTGCTTCCGCCCTGGGCGGCGGGATCCACCTGAGCGCTGGCGCCCGCGGGGCAGACTCCGCCGTGGGCCAGAGCTTACCCTTCGTCGGTTCCCCGCCGCTGCTGTCGCCGCTCGCAGCCGGGTCCCTCCGCCGCAGTCCGGAGCCCCAGACCACCCGAAAGCGCGCCCCACACCCTCCTCCCCACCCGCGCCAAGCTTGGTCCCGCGCCGCGCGTTCAAATTAGCCGGGTCGGCTCAACCGCGCTTCCCATTGGTCCCCGTCCGGATCGCTGATTGGCTGTTTCCTAAGTAACAAAGTAGCTCCGAGGCGGCGGGTGCCGTCAACTGTGCGCCTGCGCACTTCCCCTCCCCGCCTGCTGGTTTTGAGATCATCTCCGGGGCTGGCCTCCCCAGACCCGCAGAAACCTGTAGGGGGTTGGGGTGCCGGGGAAGCACGGCCCACCCTGTCGTACCTGGGGCTGGGTTCATCACCAGCTGCAGCAACCAGATATCAAATACATTTTCAGATCTTTTTCTGTGGGCTAAGACGGCATCTACTGATTCAAGATGGACTTTTTAGCCGCTGTCCAGGGGCTCTTCTCGCTCCGCGACCATCTCAAGAATGAACTTTGAGAACAACCTTAATGTGGAAAAGCCGGCGGAGACAGAGAAGGGCAATTCCACCCATTCGACGGTGTCAGGAATATCATGGACTGATTGTTAAATACGAGGCTCGGCCCCTTAGGGCACCGCCGGGTACCGCTGCCTCCATCCTTCATAACCGCTCGCCGCATGGATTCTGGTGAGCCAACCTCATACTGATCCTCAACGCTGGAGGTTGTGGAGGTCAAAGAGAGCCCTGCACTGAAATCAGGAAGCCTGATTCCAGTCACTAGTGCCTGAATCACCAATTAGTGCTGAGACTGCGGAAGCCACTGCTGCCCTCAGTTTCCTCATCCATAAAATGGGGTAAATATCCTGCCGTTCCTACTCACCTAACACGGCATGGATGTGAAAGCCCTCCAAACCCCCAACATTTGTAAGGGGATAGCTTTGTATGAATCTGATCAGGAGGAAACGGGCGGTGGCTGCCAGGAAGCCAGTTGCTCACCAGTTTCATTCACCTGATCTGTCCCCACTGGGACAATGAACAGGCATGCGAGAAGGCAAGAGGCAAACTTCCCTGGACCTGACATCAAGATAGTGGAGTCACTATTTAATACCTGGTTGATTTGACTCAAACTCTTCATTCACCTTCCTGGACCTCCCTTGCCTGCTATACAGTGGGATAGCATTGTTGTTTGGGGGAGAATAAAATGAGAAAACGATGCAAAGGTGCTGTCACTGTAAACCTACAAGAAAACTAGGGTATTCTTGCCATCTGCACTACCCAAGAGAAATATAACTGTTAAAGAATGGATTCCAGCTCAGGGGTCCCCTGCCCTCTCACAGGGGTATGCATTTTAACAGAAGTTAGGGGTGTGGTTGAGGAGCCAACAGGGGAACAAATTCCTCTTGTGTCCTTGTCAGCCAGGTCTTGCTTTGGTCAACTTTTGGTTTGGACAATTAGCTGGAGAAAGTGAGGTGAGGCAGGGAGCTGAGGCTGTCCCAGCTGTGGGCATCTTGTTACAAAGTTTAGAAATAATATAAGTGTAGCACTTTGCAGACATTCAGTGAAATGGTCCTAGGTGTTCTTGTGTTCATTCATCCAATAAGTATTTATTGGTGGACCCAGAAGATAGAGTGGTGAGTGATAAATGCCACCTCCTACCTTCACAGAACTTGCACTCTATGGGAGAAAATAGACAATTAAGCAAGTACTAAAAACGATGTGATATATGGGCTATCATGAGAACAGTAAAGGGGGTCAGGAGGAATTGGCATGCAAGTTGGAGCAAAAGCAGCTGTTCCTTGGATCTCAGAAGCCAAGGAAAAGGAATTTTGCAGGAGAGTCAAAGGAGCCCATGACACTGAGAAGCCTTGGTAGGGCCTGGCCAGGCCCACCTTAGTGGACACAAATGGAAAACCCCTGGACCCTACACTACCGATGTCGACAAAGGGAGATTAGCCTGGCATTGACCTAATCAGAATTTCAAGGCCTAGAACCCAGATGTGAGGGTTAGGTGAAGAATTTTTGCCTTGTATGGTGGCAGATATTTTTGAGCTGATATGGCCAATATGTTGTGGATATCTCACAATCCGCAACTGGCAAGATCCCCGACCCTAGATGCTCAGAGGAGGGGGGGCATGTTCTCTCCCCTGCACATTTTTCACTGCACATCCTTTGCACCCAGGTATGGCATTTGCTGCTTCAGATATAGAGCGATTTTATTTATTTTTTTTAAGATTTTTTAAAAATTTATTTGACAGAGAGAGCACAACAGGGGAAGTGGCAGGCAGAGGGAGAGGGAGAAGCAGGCTTCCTGCCGAGCAGGGAGCCCAATGCGGGGCTCGATCCCAGGACCCCGGGATCATGATCTGAGCTGAAGGCAGACACTTAACCAACTGAGCCACCCAGGCGCCCTAGAGCGATTTATTTATTTATTATTATTTTTAAAACCTGTTTTTAAAATGTTTTATTTATTTATTTGAGAGAGCGAGAAAGCACATGAGAGGGGGTAGGGTCAGAGGGAGAAGCAGACTCCCCGTCGAGCAGGGAACCTGACGTGGGACTCGATCCCGGGACTTAAGGATCATGACCTGAGCCTAAGGCAGTCGCTCAACCAACTGAGCCACCCAGGCGCCCGCCCTAGAGCGATTTAAAAAGATCCTTTAACCAAGTCCAAGACCTCGTTCAAGGTCTGGTCTAGCATGGAAGTCAAGCACAATGAAGATGGAAAAGTGTCCCCTCGGTTTATCAACAAGGAGGTCGTGGGTGGCCTTGGCAGGAGGAGTTGCAGTAGAGAGACAGCAGCGGAGTGGGAGGTGGGGAAGTAGTAACTACTCTTTTAAGGCGTCTGGCTGTCAAGGGGAGCAGAGGAAGGAGGTAGAGGCTGGGCGGAGAGGTGGGGTCAGGGAGGATTTTTAAGGAGAGATTTAAATGATGATGGGAGGGAGCTGATACTGAGTGAGCAGCTGAAGAGGAAGGAGAGGTGTGATTTTCCATTAGGTGAAGTCCCCAAGAAGGTGGGAGATACAGTGATCAACCATACCTGTTAGCCCAGTTGGGACTGAGGGGTTTACTGAATATGGGACTTTCAGTTTGAAAACCAGGACAGTCCTGGGCGAACAAGGACAGATTTGGTCATCCTGGTGGGAGGGCCTTGGATGCAGAGCACAGTGGCAGACTGGGCCCTGGAAGAAGGTGACGGCTCTCCCGTGGAGGCAAAAGGAGGAGAGGAGAGGCCCGGATGCAGAGAAGTTTGTGGATTTTACGGTAGAGGTCGGTGGGAGATAGGAGATATGATTACCCATTGGATAGTTAGCTTCACGTTCCATCTCCTGCCTTTGCTGCCAGGCCTGACACATAATAGGTACTCAATAAAACAGGCCGAAGGAATCAGTGAATGGAAGAGATCGGGGGTAGGCATCACAAGTTGGGTACCCTGTGGAGCAGACTCTGAGGCGGGGATCAGTGTGCAGGAAGTTTACTGGGGTGTGCTCTTGGAACGAACACACATGGAAGAGAAGGAAGGGAGGCAGGACTGGGCAGAGAGGGAAATTGAGCTGGGAGCTCTGAAGCTGGGGAGAGTCTTCAGGGTTGTCCTGAGTGTTAAGGGCCCTGCTAGGGGACCAGGCCTTTAAACCCCCATGTTGATCTGTCACTGGAAACAGGCTGCCCTGAGAAGTGGCCGGGACAGTGGGCAAGGCAGCTCCCACCAGCAGACGCCATCCCTGAAGGGGGCTGCTAGCTGCGAGCCACCTGCTGGCAGCACTCTCAGCAGCCGGGGATCTTCTGGTCCTGAAGGAGACCTGGGCAGTGCTCCATCATCAGGAGGTAGAAGTGTCACAGATGTTCGAATAGCTGCTCTTATGGTAGAATGGTTATTATGTGGCGGGCACAGTGTTATGCACCCGAGTCAGCCATTGTTATGTGGAAGATGCTCTCAGTAGGGCCTTGGCGACCCGCAGATGCCTGCCGGGGGGAGTTCAGGAAGCTTCATGGAAGAGCGGGCAAAGGACCTGGGCTTTGAATAATGAGCAGGTGTTCTGCATGCCGTGGAAGTAGCCCAGGGCCTAGAGGACCCATCCTTGGCTCTGGACAGGCAGGAGAGGTCTGTCACATCCAGGCTGGGGTCCTTACTCAGGGAGCAAAGGGGCCTGTGCCCTGGGGGCCTGGGAAGGAACCCTCAAATTTGCCCTTCACTATCTGGGGAAAGGCAGGAGCCCTGCCCCTGCACAAGCCAGCCAGGCAGCAAGCACTGTGGGAAGGGGTGCTGGGTGAGCTGGCTGGGGAGACGGCTCTGGCTGGAGGGAGTGAGATGCAACCCCTCTCCTACTCCGGAGAATTGGCCAGTCAAGAGGGCTGTTCCGGGAGGGTAAGCCACGTGACCTTGGGTGAACTAACTCACCTCTCTGTGCCTCAGTTTTCTCCTCCCCAAAAAGGGCGTGACACTGGTAACCACCTTCTGGGATTACTGTGAGGTTTAAATGAATGAATGCATTCAAAATTCTTAGAATAGGGGCACCTGGGCGGCTCAGGTCATGATCCCAGCGTCCTGGGATCAAGTCTCGCATCGGGCTCCTTGCTCCGCATGGAGCCTGCTTTTCCCTCTGCCTGCCGCTCCCCCTGCTTGTGTGCTCTCTCTCTCTCTCTCTGACAAATAAATAAATAAAATCTTTTAAAAAAATTCTTAGGATAGTACATACGCTGTTCTTATAACTTAGGGGTTGATACAGAGATGAGGATATATGTCATTCCTCCAGCTCCATTATTTCCCAAGTCCTTGGACAAGAGAAGAGAAAACACTCAGCTCCCTGGTTTTACCCCCACCAACCCCATCACCAAGAGGACAGCTTCAGCAACAACTTGGGAAAGGGGCACTGGTGGGGGCGGGGCAGGGCTCAGATTTCGAAGGGATAGACACTTTGTAAAACCTTTCCAAACGTTATGTAAGTAAAACTGTAAGCCTCCACTCAGCGGAGCTCCCTCAGAGTAACCCCTCCTGACAGTTTGAGAGACCTCCCCTGCCCCTCCAATAGCACTATGTCCAGGATGTGTCTGTTTGATCCCTGTGGGTGTCTTGAATCTCTGGATGGTTTCTTAGGCATCTCTGGATCCACACAAGCTAGGGCCTGACCCATTGAAGATGTTCAGTGATGTTGAAACAAGCAGAGCAAGTAGAGACAGGTGGACCACGGTCTCGGGGTATCCCTGTGCTCTCATTCCAAATTGGAGGCCGTAGAACAGAAGGGGGGGGTCCACATTGGACACGGGAGGACTCAGTGTGCCTATTCTCAACAGCTCCACATCTTGGGTACACCAAACTGACCCTTTCCGTAGTGCCCCACATTTGCATTGGGGTTACCAGGGTGGGAGAACACCCCAGGAATCTTTGTCTTCTTTGATGGTCATCATGACCATCCCAGGCATTGAAGTGCAACCAAAAGATGTTTAAATCACGGGGCTCAGGAGACTTGGGTGGTCATACTAATAACGCATTTGCATTTTGCTTTATAACTTATAAAACAGGTTCTTATGCACTGCCTCACAACCGCCCGCCAAGTAGATATTTTGATTGGCCCGGTTATATAGACGAAGAAACTGAGGCTCAGAGAGGTCTTGTGTCTTTTCCTGAAATGCCGAGCATGGCCAGGACTTGAACCCACTTCTTTCATCTCCACTTGCTGCATGTCTACTGGGTTCTGCTGTCTCTGAACCAACCTGAGCAACCTTGGCTCCCTCTCTGGGTCTCAGTTTTCCTGGCTGTGTAATGGGAGTTACCCATTCAGTGGTTTAGAGTCTCAGTTTTGGTGGATGGAACAAATGGGGAGCATGTTGAAAGCATGCGGGGTAGCCCCCCTCCCTTTTTCCCTCCAGCCCCCAGCTGCCACCTCTCAGTAACCCTATCACCTCCTCCCAGTTCCCAACATGTGTAGACTTTTCGCTTCCACTTTATTATCACCTCATTTGTAGGATTTTAAGGTTTGTTACCCGGAAGGAAGTGAGGACCTCACACCTCCAGTTCCGCTTTTCAAATATACTTTCATTGCTTGTGAAAATAACCTTATTAACAGCATCTAACCTGCTACAGCTTATGGGGGCACTCAGATAAATAAATGCAGAAGGAACCAGGGCAGGGGATATAGCAGAGCTAGCTGGGGTAGGACAGCCTCTGGGTCCCTGGGATTTTCTCCTGACCCATGGGGTCCTGTCCGGGTCAAGAGAACGCAGGTGAGACCCCAGTAGCCTGGAGCAATCGGCTGCCTTCTCTGGGACTTTGCCTCCTGCCTCCTCCTCTGGCGCTCAGAGATCCTCTGGGGAAACAGCTCCCATGCCTCTGCAGCTCCCCTGTCTCCTGGATGCTTGTCCGGGATTGATTCTCCGGGCAGCTTCCCCTCCAAGCAGTAAATGGAATATCGGTTACCAGGAGTGAGACGGGAGGCAATTAACCCCCAGACCTCACCGTGGCAGATGTGTTTGTAGCAAGCTGAAGCGGCGAGCTGAGCGCACCTGCCTGGCCGTCCTGCAAAGTCATCCAATTAAGACAGTCCCCAGCGGTGGGCTCCTGCTGTCCCCTCTGGTGCCCATGACCCCAGAAAGCGGGGCAGCCCTAGCTCCTAGAGCTAGCAGCTGCCTGGGCACAGGATGGCCTACCGTTCCTTGTGTGGGTGAGCTCCAGGACCACCTCCATCCTAAGAGCCCCCTGGCAGGGACGTTATTCGTTAATTAATCACACATCTTTCTAAAGGGGAGGCAGTCTGGGGAGCTTTCGTCCTTCCTTCCTCCAGAGTGGGACCGCCATTCTGCCCGGCCAGCCTCCTTTCTACCACCCAGCCGGCCCTACCCCCTTGGAATGTTCTTGTGCCAGAAAGCCCTTGACTGAGGAGGAGGAGAGACACATGCCCTGCTTTCAGGGAGCCCCCAGTCTGAGGGGAGACACAGCTCTTGCTCTCAGAGATCCCCCAGTTGGATGAAGAGCCAGAGTCTGTCCTTCAGGGTAACCCCAGTCCCAGGGGCTGGTCTTAGAATGCCCCAGTTTAATAGAAAAAGCAGTATCTAACCTTCAATCTACCCTCCTGAGAGGAGAGCCGCAATCTCTGCATCTAGGAACCCCCCAATCCTGGTCTCAGTGGAGATACGTACCATAACCTCAGCTTACTCAAAACACTGTCTTTGAGGACCCCCAGTCTGACGGAGGACACAAAGATCTTGCCTTCAGGAAGCTTCCCATTCTGATGGTGGAGACACAGTCCTTGCCCTCAGGTATCCCCTGTCTGATGGGGGAGACACTTTCCCAACAGTTTTCCCTGCTGCCTGAGTGACTGCAGGATACCCTGGGTGCCCTGCAAAGGGGGGAAAAAAAAAGTCCTTGGCTTCAGTCCAGTCCTAGTTATGCCACACACTTGCTGCATGACCATGGGCAAGTCACGAATTTTCATCAGACTATGATTTGCTCATCTGCAAAATGGAAATATTAAGCCCATCTCTCAAAACGACATGAGGATTGTCTGGTCACCAGAAGTAAAAGCAAACAAGCCAGCCAGGCACTCCCTACAGAAACGATTAACATGCTTTTTATTGTAGCCGAGGTCCCAGACCAGTCCCTGTGTTCTCTGGGGAGGGGTGGGGAGCCCCCCAGGTATGTGGCTGGGTGATTCCAGGCCAATGTGGCCATTAAAGAATCACAGAGGGCTGTGGGGGGCACTGGGGGCAGGGGAAAGCGCCTTCTAATCTAATCGCTTTTCCCGAGGAAACTCTCATTCCAGCCAGACCTGCCAGGGGCTTTATTGGGTTTGTGGGGACCCGTGGATTTCAATCTCCAGACCCCACAGGGAAGGAACAGGCATTAAGCTAATTTTATTAAATGGCCACAGCTGGCAGTTGGGGGAAGTAGGGGAGAGAAGGGAGAATAAAGAAAGCCATTCAAGGCTGCCAGCCCTGACAAGGGTCCATACATGGGGCCTGACTGGGAAGGAGGCCACCCCTCCTTCCTGTCTCTCCAGCTGAGCTGGCTGGGGGAGGGGAGGCCAGATGGGACTCTTCCTCAATATAGAGCCTTGGGACTCTCCAAGAGGCTCACCCCAGGGTTGCTGCCCAGGGCAGATGCTTGTAAGTATATCAACCCTCTGCAGGGCAGGGGTGGGAGTGGGAGGGCTGGGCACAGCAGGGACGGAGCTGCCTCAGAGCCTTCCCCAGCTCTGCTTTAGAGATCCCAAATCTTTATGAAATAGGGCATATGGGCTAAGAGCAAGGTCTTTGGTTCAAATACTGACATTTGCCTTTTCCTAGCTCTGTGACCCTGGCAAGTTATTAACCTCTCTAAATCTCAGTTTCCCCACCTGAAATGGATAAAATAACAGTGCCCATGTTATAGGGCACGTGAGCATTTCCTGCCAGTCCACCCTGCCCCACCCTACCCACATATCGGTGAGATAGTATTTATAAAGTTCTCATGTGGTGCCTGACACAGAGTGGTGTTCTCTAAATCTTAACTCTTATTTTTTTAAAGATTTATTTATTTTATTTATTTGAGAGAGAGCGCACATGAGCAAGAGTGGGGGGAAGGGAGGGGCAGGGGAGAGGGAGAGAGAGAATCCCTAGCAGCCTCCACACCCAGGACCCGATGTGGGGCTCGATCTCAGGATCCCGAGATCATGACCTGAGCTGAAACCAAGAGTCGGATGCTTAACTGACTGTGCCCCTGAATCTTAGCTATTATTATTTAGGCATGCCATAACTGCAACTGTCAAGGGTCCCAGTTATAGAAGGTAAGGGAGGCAGAGGCAGGGCAAGGAGACTCAGCGTGTTGTCTTCAAGGAGCCGGTCTTCTTGGATTCAAGTGCAATCACAGAACTTAGTGACTAGGTCACATGAAGCAAGATATTTCACCTCCCTGGAAGAACAAAATCTACTCACCCAGCCTCTCAGGCTCTCGGGAGGCTTGAGCCAGATGTCATACCATTGTGCAAACTTTCAGTGATGTATACATAATAAAAGCTGTGTTTATTGGACACTTACATGATACCTCTTGAATCCTCATTCAAGCGAGGTAGGTCTTGTCACATTTTATAGCATGAGAAAACTGAGGCCCAGAGGTGAAGCACTTGGGCCAAAGTCAACCAGTTTTTAGTGCAAAGTGTGTTCCTGTCATTGCTGTCACTAACCCAGAACTGAAGGAGGAGTGACTTGCCCAAGATCATACACAGTGGTACCGGATTGAGAACCTGGGTGTCCCAGTTTAAACCTTGCTCATGCCGCTTTCAAGGACAAATAAATGGAACTTTTCCACGATGGAAGGTGATGATGGCACTGGGCTCCCATTTCTGCTGCCCAGGCCCGCTTGGGCTGTGGTGAGCATCGGGCCCCTTGGCCCACCTCCTTCTGGAGCAGCTCTGATTCTGGCACCTGGCTGCCTGCCCCCAGATTCACGGGAAACTTCCAGCAGACCCCTTTCCTTTCTGGAAGAGGGCAGGGTTCATGGTTCCCTTCTGCAACTCCTCTCCAGGGCACAGACCCAAAGCCAGCGGGGTGGAAGTGTTTTTATTAGAGCTTTGGTCAGACGCGGGGCGGGGGGGCGCAGCCGGGCTGGGGCTTTAGCAGGTGCTGGGACGCTATCCAGCCCCGATCCACCCCTCTCCCAGGAGGCGCCACCCCGGAGCGGGAGGGCAGCGCATCCGAGCACGGGAAGGGTCGCCGCCGAGACCTGTCCCCAGTCTGGGGCCGGCTGGCGAGCAGGGTGGGCAGTAAACAGTCCTATAGTACAAATATACAGCGCGGGCCGGGGGGCGGGGGCGGTCGACACCGCCTCCCGGGGACCGGGACGGACGCGCTCTGGACCTGGCTCTGCGGCGAGCGGGCAGGAGAGCGTAGCTTGCGGCCCGGGTGGTGGTGAGGGCGGGCCGGGGGCGTCATAGCCGGGGAGGGCCGGCGGCCGGGGCTGGGCAGCGAGGGGTTGGGTGGTCCTCAGCCCGTCCGGAGGGGAGCCCCCCGGGGGGTGGTGGTGTGGGCGGGTGGATAGGGGATGGAGAGGGACGCGGGGAGCTCAATCGGAGTAGATGATGAAGCCGGAGAATGTGCTGTATTTGTTGCTGTTTCCGCCGTGAGCTTTGCCCCCGTCGAGCTTGATGAAGACCTCATCGCCCGCGTCCAGGTGCAGGATCACGCTGTTGCTGGCGTAGTCGTAGTTCTGGTCTGCGTCCTGGGCTATGGCGCTGGCCCGCACCTGCGGGGGGGTCAGGGAGTGGTGTGTGGGAGAGGGGAGGGGGGAGGAGGGAGAGAAGTAGGGTCGGGGAGGGAGGGGGACTGTCAGAGGTAAGGCAGTCACCCGGGGAGGATCTTGGGGGCCCTAAAAGCCCCGCCTTCAGCTCTCAGCCGGCTTCTCTCCCGTCATCCCCCCACACTTTCCAATCCTAACTGTGTGTTTTGGGACCGGGTTATAGAGGAGCCCTGGATTTCTAGGGCAGGTGTAATCTGGGTCGGAATTAGGAATCAAGGTGGAGTTGGCCTCCTTCACGCTTCTAGGTCTAATCGTCTGGCCTGCCGAGGACCTCAACAATGCCTCCAGGATGTCCCAGCCTGGAACTCCCTCCTTGCAAAGAGGAATTCTCTGGAATACCAGGGGATGGAGGGCCATCCCTTCCCTCCTTATCATTCCGTCCTCTCTGCTTTAATTGTAACAGTGCCTTACATTTCAGCCATAACCCACCTCTTCTTACGTCAGTGGATGGACACAAGGGTGCACCTTGGCCCCAAAGGTCAGGTGGCTAGACTAGCACCAGGCTGCTACTAAGCAACCACCTAGTACCAGAAACCAATATTTAAACTCCTTGTCTGTAGTTCATTCTGGAGTCTTTCACAGTGGAGCAGTGGAGATGGAAGTTCTGGTAATTATTTCCCCTCCCAAGGCTCGGACTGAGCCTGCATATTGGCCTCCAAAGAGCTGTAGCTCTACCTGTGACTGTTACCCTACCCAAAGAGGACTTCTGGCTCCGCCTATCTCGCCCCACGGTGATAGAAAGGAAGTAGGTGGGAAGAAGAGAATCCAGGCTTTACATCTTTCTGTGAGCCTCAGTCTGATCTGATATCCTTGCTGGTCCTTGTTTTGTTGGGGGAGGGGAGGGACTGGCAGGACTATGAAGCAAGAGAGCACCAGCATTTGGATGTGAAGCCTGCTGTCACTTTTGGGGGCTCTGTTTATAATCATAAGATATTGAGAGTGGGTGGTGGCGGGCAAATTCCCTCCAGGCATGCCTCGCCAACAACTGAGGCAACACAAGGCCTGAGCCATAGGATCTGGGGGCCTCTCCTGGATAGCCTGGGTGGAGAACGGGAAGACAGGGGCCATCTCCAAGGTGCAGGCTTGTGTTGCGGGGGGTAGGCTGCATTGAGTGGGGTTCTCTCAGCTGGGCTCCTCAACAGCCCCTCTCCATCCTGGCCCTTCCCTGAAGGCAGCTCTCCCAAGGGCTGAAGGTCTGGGCTGGCCCAAGCCAAATTAGGGGAAGGGCCCCTTCTCCTTCCTGGGCGGGAGGCAGAATTGCAGCTCAGCTGTCCCACGGCCGCTGACTCAGCAGCATCGCTGCAACAGGAGGGCCCGACGCATTTGCATGCTGTCTGCCATTCAAAGTCCAGATCCTTCTAACCCCTTCCCTCCCCCCAGGGAAGGCACTGTTTGGGGGACACTTAGTTGGGAAAACTCGTAGTTCAGCTAAAGGTAGAGAAAATCAAATGAGGGGAAGACGCTGTCTGTCAAGAAGCTCAGTTTCTCTGTTCAGAAGATGGATAAGAAGATCCTGCCTCACCACTGCAACCTTTGTAAAAAGCCTTTTGATGGTGAAGAAAAAGAATTTTAATCTTGATGGGGCTTTGTGCTACTAGGCAAGTGTTCAAAGCAAGCAGCCAACTTCTGTATTGTTCCCTGAGCCCTAATCCTCGTAGTATTTATTAATACGCATGCATTTCATTATCTTTGCTAATAAATTACTACTAATAACAATTATTTTTATTACCCAGATTAATTTAGCCTTGAGTCATTAAAACAGTGTGCTTCTTAATAGCCAAATCCATTAGAATACAGTCATCTGTCATCAGGAATCTCCTGGTGATGTGACAGGCATCAGAACTGTTATGCTTATGTTTATTATTTATTCATCACCATGATTGTTGCTGTGATTATCCTAATTATCCATGGAGGCAGGGAGAATTTACGCCCTTCCATGCTTAGACGGTGGGGGATCCAGGAACGGAACGCAGGGGTCCTGATTCTCTGCCTGGGACTGGAAATAGTTGAGGCATCCAACTCCTCCTGGGGGCCAAGGGAAAATTTGGGGAATTGAGGTTGCCATGCAAGCAGGAAAGCAAGTCTGGGACTTGTCACGAGGGGGCGCTGTAGAGTCACCTCTATGAGTGCTGCCAGAAGGGAAACTGAGGCAGTGGTCTGACCCTGGAAGGATCAGGGCCCTGGAAAGAGGAGGGGGGAGAACCCAGGAAGCATGCCCCTGCCCCCAGGTCAATGTGGGGTGGCAGATGTGCAGGAGTGCCTCCCACAGGCAGCCAGCTGGGCCCACTGGGGACACTTGTGCTGTCACACATTGACTGGGTCCCTACTGTGCTAGCCACTAGGCTCTGTGCCGTGAAAGGTATTCAAGGCAAGTAAAGGACAGCAGGAGCCCCTCTCCGGCTGTCAGGCGCCAGGCTGAGCTCCAGTGAGGCCTTTCCACAGGAGTCTCAGTTTATACACTATCCCACCTCTCACCGCACTCAGGCTCTGTTGTCTGAGCCCTTCCCCATTTGTAATACACTCACCTTCCCAAAGCCCCTGCCCTGGACAGTTGGCACTCTGGCCATGGGCCCTGGCCCATTCCCACACCGCTCCCTCTCTCCCGGCCCAGTTTCTTAATTTCTTGTCTTCCTTCACCCATCTGAACTGGGGACCTTCGAGGCAGCCTCAGGGAGTGTACCTCACTCAGGGCACCACCCCCAATCTAGAGCCCCTTCCTCAGGCTCCTCAGATCCCCATGTCCCAATGACCAGGGCTTGGGGCCATCAGGCTGGGCAGTGGTGACTCCAGGCTCCCTTAGGGAGAGGGACTGGTGGTGGGCCTCAGGCAAGGACAGACAGGGGGGCCTCCATATCAGGCAGGAAGGTAGTGCAACCTCCCCCCGTCTTGCCCAGGGAAAGGCCAGGGAGCAATTTCAGCTCATCCTTCCTGAGAAAATTCTGGAAGCCTTTCTGCAGGCAGGAAGCCAGAGAGGAAAAGCACAGAGCCCAGCATTGCCCCTGGTCTTGAAGTCGGGGGAGGCAGCAGCCCCTCTGTTCTGTTCCCGTCCATGGCCCAGGGCCATCATTCTTTCTCTGCTGGCTTGAATGTCCTCTTCTACCTCTAGGGCAGCCTTTTCCTACACTTGATCTTTTTATTTTCTCCCTACCCATGTCTTCTCACCTTGGGGACCGACCTGGGTTTGCCTCTCCCCTGACCCGGTTGGTCGGAGTTGGGGCAGGCCCCCCTGAATCATTCCCTCCAGCTAACACATCTGGGGACGGGAGTAGCCCCTGGGCTCCCGGTCCTCCTCTAACACACTAATCGCTGGGGTGTGTTGTCCTGTGGTTACTACGGTCTCCCCTGCATAGACCGTGAGGTCCTGGAGGGCAGGTGGATCAAACCTCTGCTACCTAGCTCCAAACCTGGCTCCTAGTAGGGGTTCAAAATGAATACGTGGAATGACTCGTGAGATTTAATGAGTCTCTTGAGCAATCTGGAAGGAGAAGTCACAAAGGATGTAGGGGAGAGGGGTACAGGCCCCACTTTTTTGTGGGGGAGAATGGTCTGAGTAACTGTTAAAATGCTGGGTCTGTTGGGGCACCTGGGTGGCTCAGTTGGTTAAGCGACTGCCTTCGGCTCAGGTCATGATCCTGGAGTCCCGGGATCGAGCCCCGGGATCGAGTCCCACATTGGGCTCCCTGCTCAGCGGGGGGTCTGCTTCTCCCTCTGGCCCTCTTCCCTCTCATGCTCTCTGTCTCTCATTCTGTCTCTCGCAAATAAAATAAGTAAAGTCTTAAAAAAAATGAAAAAAGAAATACTGGGTCTGTGAAACCCTTAGTTAAAGCCGTCTCCTTTTTTCTACTAGCCTGTGGTCCCACCTCTAGGGAGTCCCTCCTCGTCTGCCAATGCTCTGCCAATGCCCTGCCCCTGCTGAAGGGGAAAGGAGAAGCTCTGAGGCTCTGAGACAGTTTCACCTCCCAGTGACTAAAGCTAGTGCCCCTGCCTGAGTACACAGCACCTTCGGGGCCACCTCGGGCCTCATATCTGGGGCCCTGCTGCAACCTCCTGAGCTGGTGCAAGGTCTAGGGCCCACTGGGCATCTGGTGACTGGCTCCCTATCCGGCAAAATGGGCCCCCAGCCCCCTGAAACCTCAGCTCAGGACCAGCCCAAACTTTCCTTGGGAAAGGAAGATATTCCTTCAATGAAGGTGACATTGCTTCATCCCTTATTGGTGATTAATAAGGGGAATCGTGGGGCTGTCTGCAGAATGAGCCCTCACTGGATACTGAGGCCTCCCATTTGGTGAGGAACCAAGGACAAAGATGAGAGACGCAGGAAGCCTGACAGAGAAAAGTGGGAGAGAGACCCTCAGGGAATAAAGAGGGGTGTGCAGCCCAGGGGAGAGAGGCCAGAAACTCCGGAGAGGCAGGTAGGACCGGTGGACACCGGAGAGAGACGGACAAGAGACAGAGTAGAAAAAAGAGGCAGGCAGGAGAGAAAGAGGGGGTAGACTTACAAGTGCCTGGTAGTCTTTGTGCTGACTCCCAGGCCTGTCCTTTCCCCCACCTCCAAGCCAGGTTCTACCTCAGGGTAATACTGCAGTGGGAAGGGTTCCAACAGGGTCTTGGGTCCCAGGCGTCGAGATTCCTTGCCAACTCCCACCATCCCAGCTTTTACTTTACCCCTGCTGGTCTCCTTTTTCCACAGGAATGCTCAGCCTCACCAACCCCCACCCCCACTGGGCCACCGTGGTCTGGGAGCACTGGAAAGGGAGGGTGTTATCAAAAGGGAAGGGAGCTGGGCAAAACTGTCACCCTGGGGCAGAGTTAGGTCGAGGTTGCTCTGGGGGCAGCGGTTCCAGAAAGAGCACAATGCACTACCCTCCCAGTACCACCAGCTTGGCGCCAGCCTGGATCTCTGAGATGGAGATAGGGAACGAAGAAGATCCCCTGACACTCCAGGAGTCAAGAGCGGCAGCTGCAAGATCCAGGGAGGGGGAGTTTCCACCTCTTTGCCCCGCCTCAGGAGGAAAAACTTTTCCCCCTCCCCGAGGCCGCTTTCTTGCGCCTGTAGCTCTGACACAGCGGGAAGCGACTGGGATGTCCCGGGTTTTGCAAGGGTGTCAGATCGGCCCAGTGGACCCTTCTCAGGGACAGAGTATGTACTGCAGCTAAGGCTTTGCGCCCCTGGCTCCCTTTGCCTCTGTGCCCCAAACGTCTCCTACAGCTCGCATTCTCGGCTTGCGGGCGGAGCGGTGCGCCTGGACGCCCGCGGGCGCCAGAGGCTGCCTTTCCCCAGAGCCTATCTTTGCCCTCCCCTTAATCGCCCGCTGGTATCAACCACAATTCCAGCTCTCAGCGCTTCCCAAGGGCCAAGCCCCCAAGGCCCAGTCCGCGCGCCCGGGAGCCCTGCGCTCTGGTTATTTGGTTTTATCTCCCGCATTTCCATGCCGCGCGCGGGTGCCCAGCAGCGTCTGCCTTGCAGCCAGTGCCCAGGAACCGAGGAGTTAGTGCCAACCGGTCCACCTTCCCCGCATGTGATGCCTAAGCGGGGCCGCTGTAGGGTCTCCACCTGTGCCCGCCGGTATCCTTACGTCCCGGGCTCCCTGGGTGCCCTGCCCCCAGGCCAGCCCCATGCCCCCGCCGGGCCCACCTGGCCGTTCTTGCAGAGGTCCGCCCACATACTGGTGCCGTCGCCGCCGCGCATGAGGACGTGGTAGGTGAAAAAGTAGGTGCCGGGAATGTTGCACGTAAACTTGCCGCTGGTCGCGTCGTAGTTGTTGCCTAGGTTGGTGACCACGTCGTCGAACTTGAGCACCTCGTAACCCTCGTGAGGGTTCTTGAGGCCGGCGTAGAAGGCCACGCGTGGCACCGTGGTGTAGGTGGCCGTGCTGATGGCGCCGCTGCCCCCAGCACCCGGCAGCCCCGGAGGGCCGGTCTTGCCCGGCTCACCCTTCTCCCCGGGTGGCCCCACAGGACCCGGAGGACCTGGGTCTCCGGGGGGCCCGGGGGGGCCCGGCTTGCCTGTGCGGCCCGGCTTCCCCTGGGGGCCCTGCACCAGCGTGGAAGGCGGGGGCGCGCCGCTCTGCTCGCTCAGGGCGTCGCCGCCGTCGGGCCGCGCGCCGGCGCCGGGGCCCCGCGCGGGGTAGGGGTCGCATACCATGCGGCAGGTGCCCAGCATCTCATAGTGGCCGTCCGGGCCGCCCGAGCTCACCAGCACGGGGATGAGCACCACCAGCACCAGCAGCATCACCACGCCCGCAGCGGCCGCCAGCAGCGTTTTCCGGCCGGCGCGGAGCCTGGGGAGCGCCGGGCCGCCCGGCCGCGCCGTCGGGGCAATGGTGCCGGCGGGCGGGGGGCGCGGGCAGGGCGCCCGCGCTCAAGGGCGGTCCGGCGGGGCTGCGGGCATGGGGCCGGGCCCGGAGCGCCGCGCTGCGCTGGATGCGCTGCGGAGCCCAGCCGCCGGCTCCTGCCTCGCGCCTCCCTCCCGCTGCGCGGCCGGACTGAGAGCGGCGGCAGCCGCGTCCTGCCCCGCTCCTCCCGCCTCCTAGCTCTCCGGCCACCGCCCCCTCCGCCCCGCCCCGCCCCACCAGCTCCGCGCCGCTCGGCGCCCGCGAGGGGTGGGGCTGCGGACGGGGCCGGCATCTAATTGGGCCGCTGGCTGTAGAGCTCTGCCTACCTAGGGGGGCGGGGCCGCGGGGATGAAGGCCAGACTCAGGGAGCTCTATAGAGACTGAGATTCGGAAATGGGGAGGATGCTAGAGTCTGAGAAACAGTAGAGTCTCCAATAGGGAAGGGGAGAGTAGGGACCAAAGACCGAATGGAAGAGGGCCACAGGGAGAGCTAGAGAGCGCCGAGGGAGACTGAGAGAGGAGAGGCCTCGAGGGTCGGTTGCAAAGAAAACTGAGAGGGAGGCTCTAGGGGCCACCGCACGCAGGCGGCGGAGGCCGGGGTGGACGGTTCCCCAGTCTGCTGGGGACAAAGAGCAATTGAGGGGAATATGGAGTGGGGAGCAAAAATGGGACAAGGAAGACGGTGAAAGGGAAGAAGAGAGGAAAGGAAAAGGAAGATGGGGAGGGGGCCATTCTGCACTCAATCCCCGCAGACCACCCGTCCAGGAGATCTGGGGATCGCGTGCCTATCCGGGTGCCCGGCGAGTTCCCGAGTAACTGACAGCAGCTGCTCCTGCTCTTTTCTGGCTCCTGGCTGTTCCCTGGCCCCGTCTTCCTCCGGGACGGGAGGGATCTTCTACCCATACCTCTTGCCTCTGCTCCTTCCTCCCCGAGCTCCAGGCCAGACAAGGCTGCTTTTTCCTGGGGGTGGGGCCGTCCTCCATTTTGCTCTAATCACTCCCCTTATCCCTGCTTTTAGACCAGGGAGAAATGAGGGCCCTAAGAAAGTGGGCATCCCATCTCATTTCTTCATTCCGGCCAATACAAACATTCCTTGGGTGGTAGCTCCCTTTTCCAGCCTCCAAGAGAGGAGATTGGTCTCACCCAGCCCCTCAGCTCCTCCTCCACCCTAGCCTCCTCAGCAGCCCCCTAACTCTTCTCCCCATCAGGTTGCATGAGGCAATCCTCTTCCTCAAGTGCAGTAAAGTGTTTAGGTTGCATAAACGGAAATGTGTCTGCTTCCATCAAAATATTTGTCACATTATTTGAGGCCCCACTGGTGCTGCCCCACTGCTCCTCCTTCACCCTGCTTTATCCAGCCCACCGGGGAGGGCTCTGCCTTGGGGGGCCTCTGGCCGCTGCTAAAGGATGACCCTTCAGCCTCTTTCTTTTCTCCTGAGAGGGCCCTCCCACCTCCCACTACCCACCCCCAACACCCACCCACCCCCTGCCCCGAGCTGACTGGTCACAACTGTCCTTATGATTCTCTTGCTATCTCTACCTTAGGATGAGACTGCTTACCCCCACCCAGAGCTGGGAGGAGGAAAGGGACGTGAGAATATCAAATGAGGGGCTACGAGAGAGGACCTTCCAAGCACTGATGGCAGAACCCAGCTGGAGGGACCCCCAACCACCAAGGAGGGGGCTAAACCAATTCAATAAATAGCATTTCTTCTGGGCTTACTGTGTGCCAGGCCCTGTATTGAATGCTTTACGTACATGATCACTCGGATCTTCACATCAAGCCCTAGAGGTAAAGCCCATCATTTTTCTCATTTTACAGAGGGAAAACCGGGGCTTTGGCAAGTTAAGAGGTTTGCCCAAAGTCACACAACTAATAAGTGGTAGAGTCGGGATTCACACCGGCAGCCCGACTCCAGGCTCTTCCAACGCCGGGCGTGATTGGGTCTCTCGGTACTGTTCAATGTCCAAAGGGAGGAAAGTGTTAAGTCCGGGAGGAGGGGGGCGCTAGGCTGAGCAGTTAGACCTCCCAGGCTCAGAAAGAGTCGTCTTCAGCTGTCAGTCAGCCTCCTGTCTCCCACCTTGGTCTCCCTCAATATGTCTCTTCGAAGAGCGGCAGGGCTGGTGACCCGAGGGACAAATGCGCGGTCTTTAGCGTGTGATTTGCACGTCCCCCTCCCCCAGGTTCTCACGCACATGGGTCTCTCCCCTGCTGTGCAGCTGGGTCTCGGCTGTCACCCGCCCCCCTCCCAGGACCCGCCAGGAAAGTGCGGCGGACGCCCCAGGCCGAGGACAAGGCGGGAGCTCCCGCCCCCCGCCCCCGAGCTCTCGCCGCGTCCGTGGGGCGCGCTCCGCGCCGCGAGGCTGCCTGTCCCCCGCCCCCCGAAAGAGCGCCCGCTCCCTGGCTCGGTGTGGCGTCTCTGTCAGCCCAGCCGGATTCTCCCCGCTTCGCTGGAGTGGAAAATAACGGCTTCAAACTTTGCAGAAAGGAGCTGGTGCCAGCACTTTAATTAACAGCCATCTTGGCCTGTGAGCCTGGGCCACTGGCTCCCGCCACTCCCCCCACCCCGGGCCCCCCAGGCTCCGCCTCGGCCCCGCCCAGGACCCCGCCGAGAGAGACGAACCCCCACCACGGCGCCCCTTTTCCGTGGGGAAGTGAGGACCTGGCCGATTGGGGGGTGGGCGCTGCCTTGGGGGAAGTCCCCCAGTTTACTGACTGAGGACCCCCTCCAGCCCTCCCACTCCACCCACCCCAAATTCTCTAGAACTTGGTGGTTGAGGATTCTGGAATTAAATACCTGCATGCCAGTCCCAGCTGGTGATTTGAGGATGGTCTAACCTGCAGCGCCTCAAGTGTCCTCCTCTGGAGAAAGGGTTGTGAGAATTCAATGAGACATAATGTTTGTAAAGCACTGGGCTCAGTATCTGGTTCTGCACCCAGTAAATGGTGGCTAATATAATTATTTCACCCCCAGGCTAAGAAGTCCCTTCCACCACCCTAGGCCTTGGGTCTCCTCCTGACTTCTTTCTACAGGTTGCTGTGCTTGGAGCTAGGATAGGAGTACAATGGCCTATGCATCCAGGTTCAGAGATAAGACTAGATGAGCAAAGAAGGACCCCTTGTGTTCTGGCTTTTTGGCCTCTTCCTCAGCCACCTGCCAAGGCCAGGCACCCAGGTTTACAGAATGGGGAAGAGGTGAGCCCTGATGGAAGAGGGGGAGAGCAGCACTCTCCCTGGCTGGGATGTTGCCATGCTGGGGGCTGAGGACCCAGCTTTGCTTTCCCTCCTGTGAGGGCAAGCCCCCTCACTCCTACGGTCCCTATGATTTTGGGGGAGGGGGCTGCTGGGCATTGTGGTGGTGTGTGGAGGGTGCAGTATAATGAGTAAGACTCTTCATTTACACATGGTGGATTTTAGGAAACCAGGTGGCTGCTCCGTGGTATTTTGGGGTTCTTTGAATGAATGTGAGTGGATGTGAATGTGTAAGAGATGGTCTGTGTTAGCGTATGTCTGGGTTTCTGAGTGATGACGAGGGTGCTGTACCCTGAATCATCGGCTGGCAAATCTGCATTCATTTGTCCCCTTATTGCAAACATCGAGCTAGGCACTGTGATGTGGTCGTGCTGGTGTGCCCCCAAATGAAGAAGACCTAAACCATACCCTTAAGGAGCTCACTCTTTGACAGGTGACTTAGGCGGCAAGCAATGGTAAATGTTATGATAGTTATTAATGTTCTTTGAGCACTTACTAAGGGCGAGATCTTGTTCTAAGCACTTTAAGTGGATTATCTTATTTAAATTTAACAACCTATTATCCTGGACTTAAAACTATTACATGGCTTATATCATTTAATATCAGTAACCCCATGAGGTAGGCAGTGTTATTTTCCCCATTTTATAGTTGAGGAAAAAGTAAGGTTTGGGAGGAGGTTTGCACTGTTATGAAGCACAGATGAAAAACGCCCTGCCCAGAGGAGGACTCCAGGAAGGCCTCACAGGGGAGGTGTCACTTTTTTTCCATCTGTCTATCCACCCATGCATCCATCCTCCATCCATTCTATAAGCTCATATTAACTGACTGTCCATCACATCTCTTGTTATCACAGGACACAGTGATGAGCATGCAAAGGCTTCTGACCCTTCGTAGTTTACACTGTATGGCAGGAACATGGACAACTACACAAGCAACTGCTGTGTAGCTTGACAAGCTGCCTGGGAATATGTGGGGTGCTGTAGGACCATGCAGCAGGGTCGGCTAAATTCACCTGGAGGGAGGGAAGCATGGGAAGCTTCCTGGGGGAGGCGATATGTAAGTTAAGCCCTGATGGAAGGCTGGCAAGGTGAAGAGGAAGGTTACCAGAGGTGGAGTAACAGGGACGGTGTGAAAGATTATTCCAGGCCTAGGGAACAGCATGGGCTAAGGACAAGCTTGCAGGACATTGTGGGCCATGACAAGGAGTGTATCATTCGTCCTAAGGGCCATTAGAAACTACTGAAAGGTGTTGAGTGAGTGATATAATCAGATTTTTCAGACTAGAAGGCTCACTCTAGCTACTGTGAGGTGGAGGGGTTAAAATCGAGTAAGAGTATCACAGGCGGATTAGGTAGGAGGTAGTTGCAGCGATCCAGGTGAGAGCTGATGGGGCCTGATCTGGATGGGATAGGAGTGGGGTGGGGAGCAGGGAATTTCCAGGTTTCTAGAAGGATCTTGAAATTTTATGAAACGAGTGAAGATGGATGAATGTTTCTGTCATTACCTGGGTACTAATGTACCTACTCTATTTCATTTAATCATCACTGGAAGGCTAGGGAATAAGCATGATCATCTTCACGTTGGAGATGAGGATGTGGAGGCTCAGAGAAGTTAGGTAACTTGCTAGGGGTCACACAACTGGTAAGAGAGAGAGTCAGGATTAGAACTCATGTCAGCTTGACCCCAGGTAGGGGCTCTTTATCACAGGCCCAACAGGTACATACCTGGTAGGAAAAGAAAGGAAAGGCACTTGAGTGGGAAAGAACAGCTTGGATCAAGGTCCAGTTGTATAAAAGGCATATTTTTGGTTTTGGGTTGAAGCCACTGGCCTACGGCCCTGGCTTGGGCAGGAAAGAGAGCCAGGCAGGAGGAGGAAGACTGGCTCTCCAAGCTGTTAGGCCATCAACTTGCCGTGTGTGTTTGGGGAAGTCTCATCACATTTTAGGGCTTTCATTTCTTTCTCTGGGCTGGAGAATGGTCCAGGGCAGCTCTGAGAGCCTGTGATTCTCATATTGAAGAAAACTCCCCATTGCCATCCATTCAAATATTTTAAATCCCTTTATGACATTTTAACTCACTTTTCCAGATCCTCCATGGGAAAAGCCTCCATAATTTCATCCCCCTTTGGAGAGGGAACATTTGGTCAGAAAGTGTGGGAGAATGCAGGTTGTGTTGTGATCTGGGGTGAAGGGCCAGGACACACCTCTGTGGGCTGAACCAGGCTGGGACTCAGAATTCCTCCGTCTGGCTGGGTCTCAGAGGCTGGTGAGGAACCTTCTTCAGGAGCCCCTCCCCCAGCCCCATATCCGGACGAAGAGTGAATGGGATTAAGGGGGGCAGAGCCCAAGTCCCCAAGTCGTGGGTTTTCACATGTTCCCTCTCCAGAGAAGTCTGGCCTTTGTGCCTGGGGGCTCCAGAGACCTGCTCAGCCTTGGACCTCCTTCTCTTCCCACCTCAGACCAGGAGTTGCCTGATGCCCATCCCAACCCAACAC
Source organism: Callorhinus ursinus (assembly GCF_003265705.2). Taxonomy (NCBI): domain Eukaryota; kingdom Metazoa; phylum Chordata; class Mammalia; order Carnivora; family Otariidae; genus Callorhinus; species Callorhinus ursinus. Next base: position 1,277,973 of record NW_027397164.1, read on the forward strand.
TGGGGAGGCAGCTCTGAAAAGGCCCCAGCTGTGGGACAGGAGACCTGAGAGGAGGTGCATCTCCCCTAAGCCCAGCCTGCATCTCCCAGCTGCATGTATAAGTAATGAGGCTCTGCAGCCCCAACAGGAACCAATATAATGGCGGGTGCGCAGGGTCAGCCTGAGAGACAGATAGCAGGACGCGGGAGTGACAGGCAGTGCAATTATGCTGAGTCTCTTGCAAAGGCAGCAGGGTCCACACGCTTCTCGCCTCCTCCTGCAGGCATCGACTATTCCAGAACCCCCAGCTCCCAGTCCAGGTAGTAGAAGGCAGGGAGGAAGAGAACAACTGCAGAGAGGGCAGTGGAGGAGGACCTGGGCTGATGGGGGGGGCAGCTGGTTTTCCTGGGTTCTGGGGAGAAAGCCTCCTACTCCCCGGATTGACTGGGGAGGGCCTTTTCTTTGGAAGCCCTGTTTCTTCCAGGAGAAGCCTTCCCCACGTTCTTCCCCAGGAGACTTAGAACTTAAGGTCTGGAAAGCTCTTAGAGACCTCTCCTTTGACAGATGGGGAAACTGAGGCCCGGGGAGGAGAAGCGGCTTGCCCAAGGTCATATCTATCTGAGGCAGAGCCAGATGGGAGCCCCTTGAGCTCTTTTCAGGACCCCACTGGTGGGGGTCAGGAGGCAGGGGGAAGAGGGGCTGATTGCTCACCCCTGTACTAGGCAGTCCCCACAAACCCTCTGAGGGGAGTCCTGGAGGGTGCAGCTCAGAGAGGTCCGGCAGCTGGGTGTGGCGGTTGGAACTCTATCCTTGGAGGGCCAGGGCGAGGGGTGGCCCTGTCCCACTTTCATATTCAGGTGCTCATACTGGAGCACCTCACTTCCATGACTTTGAGTGACTGAGACCGGAGCTCCAAGGTGGCAGAGCCCGTAAAGAAGAGAGCAGAGCCGCGGGTGCTTAGTAAATGCTCATTAAACCAAACCCCCGAAATAGGCCCAGCTCCAAAGACGTGCAACCTGTGCGCTGGAAAAGGCCCTGCGCTCAGAAGGGACCTGCACTTGCTTTTATGCTTTGCTGTCACTGTCTCGAAGCTCTTTTTTGAACAGGGGCTCCACAGGGTCCTCTCAGCCTGGGTCCTGTAAATTACACAGCTGCTCCTGCCACGGAAGCAGAGATGTGGTTTATTCTCGGAGGGGCTCCCCTGGCTTCTCCCTGCCCCAACCTCACCCCAGGGTGTCCCAAGCGGAGGGGAGCACAGAGCTAGGGGAAGCTGGCATTTGAGGGCATTTGAGGGCCCCTACCCTACAAAGGCGGACTGTGCCTGGGGCGGGGGCGGGGCGTTGGGAGAACCTGGCTGCTCTGACCTGTCAGTCTCCCTCTCATCCATAGGCCTGCACTTTGCCCGTCTATCCATCCGCGTGCCCATCCCTGACCCCGGCGGGGGGGGGGCGGGGACGGGGTGTATGGAGGTGGGTGCCAGGACACAGAACTCCTGGTCCCAGCTGGAGTTCCCTGGCCCCTGGGGAGACATGGGCCCTCTGCTGGTGTGCACCCGGCCCCCACTAGGGCAGAAGGGGCTGGCGAGGGGTGGGGTGGGCTGCGAGGCTTAATTAGCAGCTTGAGCCAGGCAGCGGGCGGTGGGCGCAGAGCAGGCTGACTTTTCCCCCACTATAGATCTGCTCTCCAGGAGAGGCACTAGCCGGCTGGTTTAGGCTCTGGCTGGGCTATTTTAGGAATATTCTTAACTCTTCCCGTGCCACTGCCATCACCGGCCCTCTCTGCCAGCTCCAGACCATTCTCCTCCTGATTCCTCCTCCCCCCGTCCCTGCTTTTCCTCTCTGGCAGCTGAGAAGGTCACAGTTTTCTCCGAGGTGAGGCCAGATGGTTTTCGCCAAGGAAAGCTCCCATCTCTGGCCCCCTGAGCTCCCCTTTTTGCCCTGCCCTGTGTCTTCTTCCTCTTCCCTTCATCATGGCTCTGGCCTAAGGAGACCGGCAGATTTCAGCATTTCCCTAGCTCCTTCTTCTCACCCTATGCAATTGGGATGGTTAGGCTCCCCGGCCATAGTGAAAACAGCTGACTTGGGCCCCCGGGGCGAAGACAGGAAACCACAGTTGTGGCCTCTCCCCCCTGGCAGACCCCCGCCTGCTTGACTTTAATGCCCCATGAGGGCCAAGTTTCCAGTTGGGTGTCCCACACAAGCAGCCAGAACCCCACAATGTCATGGGGTTCCCACTCCCTACTTTTTTCTCCCACTCCAATGCCTGGCTTCTTGGACAAATCTAGGCCAAAATACAGGCATTACCTGGGCAAGGCCAAGGGGAGTCCCACTGGGGCCCAGGAAGGTCCACCATTAATAAATCTGAAATTCTAAAATAATCAATCAATCAATCAATCAATCAATCTGAAATTCTAGTTAAGATAGGGGAAGAGATCTCAACTCACTTGGTGCTGGGGATTCCTGTGTCTGTGCTGGGCCTGTCTGAGCTGGGAGACCCAGATCACCTTGGACTTTGGTGCCAACCCACAGGCACGATGCCTTCTGGATCTAGGCGTTGGAAGTCGCCACCAAGAGCCATTGGGAAACCTCGACTTGGAGATCCTGGCATATGGCTGATGATCTCACACCAATGCTCCAGGGCCTATGTTATGCCTGATACTGCGCTGGACACCAGGCATAGAGGATCAATAATTGATAATCTCTGCCTGAGAAGGGATACTCTCCCCCTAGGTCTCACCTAACATAACCTCCTCCAGGCCCCATGCCAGCCCAGCTCCTGAAGTGACTGGGCTGGCTGGGGTGGAGCGTGAGGTCAGATGGAAATGCTTCAGCTCCTGCGGGGTCTACAGAAGGGACTCTCATGATTGGAATCCCCAAGCTGCAAGTCCTCATCCTCCAGTTTAGAAAGATCCAGATAGATTTGTCAAGGTGTCCTGGGGAAGATTTTGAGTTCAGAGAGACTACACCCTCCAGGGACTCAGGGAGAATTCTGTATCTTTTAAAAAGTAAGACCCCCTCCTTTTACCCCTAACTGAGAGACATTAATAGGAGGCAGGAGGTTGGCTATAAAGGAGGGCCCCCCCGCCCCTCCTGTCAGGTAGGGATGGTGCCAGCTTCCAGAAGCAGAGGCGCTGAGGAGACTGAGGAGATTTCTGGCTCCACAGTTCCTGATGAGGACTCACTGGGGCACACAGGCTCACCTTTGGCAAAACTAGGAGCTGAACCCAGGAGTCCTGGCCGCCAGCCCCTCCAGTGCAGCCCTGCCTTTCCATCCCCCACATTCCCTCCCTTTCAGCTTCCAGGCTGGGAGCCCCAGCTGGTGGAGGATGTCTTGCTCCTCAGCAGCTGGGATTTGTAAATATTTATAGGAACATGGAACAGATCAGTGGCTGACAGGCCCAAGGAGCAGGCAGGGGCCCTGCCTGGAGCTCCGTAGCTTCGTTCCCCCTTCCCCACACCCTGACCTGATTTGAGGGAGCCCAGGATGACAGAGATGGGGGTGATCAAGCAGGGCATGGGGCCGGCAGCCTCCACGTTCAGAACCGCAGGCTCAAAAGATGCATTTGTCTCTCTGCCACTGGGCTCTGCTTCCACACTGAGAGTTGTTCTCCTTCCAGCCCCAGCCCAGCTCCACACTGACCCGCCCTCACATACACTCTTTCAGCACTCATGTACATTCACTGTCACGCTCACATGTGTACATACACGCTTTCTAACATCCACACGGATCTCACTCTCTCACACACGTGCTCACACTTTTGCACACACACCAACTCACACTTAACGATCCCACTGGATTCCCAGGTCCCAGCCACTCCCCACAGGTCTTAGTCATGGGTCCTGGGAGGGAACCTCCTACTTCCTGTGTGAGGTGGACTGTGTGTGTGTGTGTGTGTGTGTGTGTGTGTGTGTGTGTGTGTAGGGAGCAGTGGGGGCATCAGCCTTGAGGTCAGGGGTTGGGGAAGAGGGTGGAGGCGTGGATAGAGGTGTGGACCAAGAGCCATTCAGAGCTGGTATCAGCCTGGAACAGAAGCAAGACAGAGAAATGGAGACTGAGCGGGGTCAGGACAGATGGGGCAGGAACTGGGGACAGAGGGCCCCCCTGGGTGAGAAGCTGTCACATCCTTGCTCCAGTGGCCTGTGAGATCAGCACCAGCCCCCCAGCTGGAGACTCTCTCCTCTGGATCTTGTCACTGTGGCTTTGCTTTGCTGCTTGGGCAGCCGGGAGTGGTGACAAGCAGAGAAGACAGTGCCCAGGGCGGCTGGCTGTGCCACTCTGGCCCGCTTGCCATCTCAACCATCAGTGCCCATCTCATCACCCACAGGGGCCCAGCTGAGACCAGTGACCGGCCCAGCCACCCTTACCTCACTGGACTTCAGCAAGGGGAGGGAGGCAACTGGACCCTCCTCTCCGAAAGACCTTGCCCAGGCCCCCTGGCCACTGAATCTGAGCTTGGGAACCATGAGCTCTCTGCTCCTGGGCACCCAGGACCCACCAGACATGGACAGGAAACTGTGTGTCAGGCAGGGGCTTGAGGAGGGGTTGGGGAAAAAAGCCACTATGAGGAACCAAACATATTTTTGGTATAAACGTTTTATTTCATCTGCTTTACCATGCACCAGAATGATGTCTTCACACCCTGGGCCTCTGGGTGCTGTGTTAAATAATCATCCCTCTCGCCTCGGGTCTGTCTCAGGGTATTAGCTCTGGGGCATCAATCAGTCACTGTGTGCTCTGAAATCTGGGAATGACCATTTCTATAAAATCAGAAAGGCAAACAAATAATAGTAATAATAAAAACCAGGGGAAATTGCACTGGCTGCCGTTTTCCTGTTTTTCAATCGTCGGTGCAGCCTTCCACCCAGGTTTTGACGTCCTGATTGATTCATGCTTTCACGGGTTCATTCATATATTTGCTCAATGGCCATGATTCATCCAGGTGCCAGGCTCTGTGCTGCGTCCTGGGAGCCAGGGCAAAAGCCAGACAGGGCTCTTGCCTGTGCAGTATTTAGAGTTGATCGAAGAAGACAAACAAATGCACAACAAAGCATCATGCCCCCAGGAGGCCAGGGAGCAGTGTCCAAGTGACCTGCCTGGGGACCCAGATGTCCTGCTCTTCCAGCTGAATGCTTGAAAGTGACGCAGAATCCTTCTCTCATCCCAGGGTCAACATCCCCCCCTGCCCCCCGCATCTCCTGCATCTACAGGTCTGGCCTCCTGGGCAACCAGACCATCTGAGGATGGTGGACAGAGTGTGAAGGTGGGACTGAATCTCAACTGCCCGGGTGATCTCAGGCAAATCATTCATCCCTCCCAGTTGCAGTGTCCTTCTCTGTTAAAAGGCAGTAACTAGTACCCATTATGGTGGTACCATCAGCATCAAATAAGATTAAGTATATAAAGCACCAAAGATGGTGCCTGGCACACAGTAGGATCTCAGCTTATACTAGCCCCCCCACCCTGCCCCTTTTCCAGTGTTATACACTGCATCCCTCCTCACTGGCAGGGGGAAGAAGCTGGGGTGGGGGGTACAGGAGAACCCGGGGGTCTATGCACTATGAAGCAATGCTTCACGCCATCCTCCCAGGAAGTCCAGTTCTGCTCTGAGGGGAGCCTCTTATTTGAGGGGAAGAGGGTGGAGAGGCCTGGCTTTGCCTCCTGGCCTAGCTGAACATTCCAGAGAAACAGCCCTTTTCTTCATCCTGTTTCCCCTCTCTCTGGCTCTCAAGTTTAAAAAAGCATTGTGTGTGTGTGGTGGTGATACAGAGGTGGTGATGGTGATGGTGGAGGTGTTGATGGTATTGGTGGTGGCAGAGGTGATGATGGTGAAAGTGGTGGTAGAGATGATAATGGTATTGGTGGTGGTAAAAGTGGTGTTGATGGTGATGGAGGTAGTGATGATGACAGTGAAGGTGGTGTTGGATGTGATGATGGTATGGCTGGGGGTAGACGATGGTGGTGTAGGAGCTCGGTTCAGAATCCTATGCTCAGATTTTGAGAGCTAGGGGAGAGCTCAGTTCTAGCTAATCCACCGAGGGCCTACTATGTGCCAGGTCCTGTGGTACTTGCATCGTCTTCATAGCAATGCACAGAGATTACTATCTCCTTTTGCAAATAAGGACACACCTTGACCCACCAGGAGTTAGAGAAAAAAGAAAGAAGAGCAGAAGAATTGTGCCTAGGTTGCACACTGTTCACAAACTTCCTCCCCCAGGAAGCCTTCCAGGATTCATCCCATAGTTTCATTCCCTCTGACTCCTCTGACCACTCCTTCCATCTCAAAACTATGTATCTGACTCTAAGTCTCGGGTCATGGTGATGATGACGTTGGAGGTGCTGGTGGTGGTGGTGGTGAGTGCAGGGTGGTGGGGGTGGTGGTGATGTTGTTGGTTGTGGAGATGGTGGTTATGGTGGTGGAGATGGTGGTTATGGTGGAGGTGGTAGTGGTGCTAGTGGAGGTGGTGGTGATGGTGGTAGAGGTGGTAGAGGTGATGGAGATGGCGGTGACGGTGGTGCTGTAGGGCCTGTGATAGTAGCTCTTGGATGATTAGAATAAGGTAAGGCCTCCTGGAGGGAGGGGGGGAGCTTGGCTGACCACTACCTTCCTCTACCTCTTTCCCCACCTCTTTAATAACAGCTACTATTTATTGCATGTCGCCCATAAAACAAGTGCCTGTTCAGTACTTGATGTGTAATCATTCATTTAATCCTCCCAACAGCCCAGTGAGGCAGGCACGAATATTTTAGAGAAAAAATAGTTGAGGCACAGGGAGGTTAAGTAACTTGCCTGAGGTCATGCAGCTAGCAAGTAGCAGAACCTAGACTCAGACTCAGCCGCAGCCCCACACCAGAGTCTTGACTCCAGAGGCAGAACTCTATACCTACAAGAGCTGGTGTGTGTGTGTGTGTGTGTGTGTGTGTGTGTGTGTGTGTGTGTGGAGGGGGGGCGGTTTAAGGGGCTCCACTATCTTGAGGTTTCTGTGGCCAAGCAGTGCCATCTGACTATTTTCTTGCCTTTGTCTCTCTTGGAAGCTCTGACGGGAGGTGGGGATCTGTGGAAGAAGTCTAGGTCCCACCAGTTGGTGGTCACAGAATGGGGGAGGGGAGCCACTTTTCCTCGCCCACGGCTGGCGGCTCACCCCAGCTCCTGCCTAGGGCTCCCGCCCTCGGGAGCTCCATGCTGCCGGCCTCCCTCCCTCCCAGGATCTCATTATATCCCTAAGAGAAACTGACAGCCTCAATATCTTACTTTGCAAATATAGTTTATTCCTTCAATAAAGCCGCCTGCGCGGGGGAATGTTTAAGCACCGCTCTCCCCCGAGAGCCTCATTTGAATTTCTAAAGTCTTCAGTCCTCCAATGGGGCAGCCGGGTAATGAAAACGCAGCCGCTTACCCGGAATTCATTTCCTGTCCGGTCTGATCGCGGCTACCGCCACCTGCGCGTCCGCCGCGGAGAAGCAGGACTGACCCACCGAAAGGAGAACTGCTGGCTACCTGGATGCTGGGGGCAGGGGACAGAGAGGCCTTGGCATGGGCCTGTGTCCCCAGGGACCCCTCCGCAGGGTCTCTAGGCCCAGGGACCCCTAGACAGCGTCTCTTAGACCAGGGTGCTCCCCTAGGGACCCCGCCCACCAGCCCCTGGGGGTGAGGTCTGCTCCCTGGCTGGACCCCACTCACTCCAGGGCAGTCCCTACCCCAGCCCCCATGGGAGTCTCTAATTAAAGGACCGGCACGCCCCTCGGGGACTCATTAGGCCCGCTGTGCAGAGAACATTTAATCATTGCTCAGAGCATCGATTGGAAAATCAATTTCTTTGTCTCTCCGCACGCGGCGCTGGAGAAGTGGGGGGAGCGCTGACCTCCTTCTGCTGCCATGTAAAGTGCCGCACATTTAATCAGGGAACAGAAATCAATTAGCCACTTACGAGGTTGGCTTTAGTTACCGAGTCGGCAGGGCCCGCGCCAGAGCTCAGCCGCTGACAGTAGCGAATCTCTCACACCCCACCAGGCCGGCTGCTCTGTGCATCCCACCAGCTCTCCCGAGGGGGGGGGGCCCCTCCCGGGGGCCCTCCCCCTGCTGGGCACCTCTCATCCAGAAAGACCCCTGAGAACCCCACAAAAGCCCTGCAAGTTTCTCTAAACTCCCAGCTCATGGTCACAGCCTCCGTGGCTGACCCCTTCCCATTGACCCAGACCATGGGCTAGGCTCTGCAAACTCTGGAGGCCACAAGCACATGGAGACTCAGCAGAGGCTGGTTCAAATCCCCGCTCAGCTCCCTGCCAGCTTCTGGGAGGTCAGGGTTGCTTTTGAACCCCTCTGAGACTCAGCTACCTTGTGAGCACTTTACTCATGAACTAGAAAGGATGATAGTCCCTGCCTCACCAGAGGGCAGTGGAAAGCCAAGGAGATCTCCCGTGGTGCCTACCAAAGCACTGAGGTTGGCACCAGTGGGGCAGGGACCCTCCATCCACATAGTCAGCCAGGTCAACGGGGGACAGGGCAGGTGGGCCCAGTGTCCCCCTCGCTTCTCCTGTTTCCCCATCACCTTCTGGGGGCGTGACTCTGAATCACCTCAGCACCCGTTTTCCCCTCCTATCTGTGCACCCCCACCCTGCTGGACAGCCCCGTCGTCCCCTTACCCAGGACGCTACGCCCTCCCTCACCCCCATGCCCACCCCACCCAGCTCCGGTGGGGGGGGGAGATACAAGCTTCACAGCACCGTCTCACGCACCCAGAGTTATACACACCCAATTACACAGAGTTGTACACAGTCTGCATGCCCCATTACACACAGTTCCGCAGAGTCTCCCCCAGAGTGACAGTCACGGGGCTCCCGTCCCCTCACGCAGTGCACACGCTGCCTTCACATACGCACAGCCCCCCCCCCCCGCTGCCCACACACACGAGCACGCTGGCCCGGTGTCACCCACGTGGGCTTACCAGGCTCACCGGAGGGCCCCCCATCCCACAGGGCTGCACACCACTGGCACACTCACTCACGTGCACGCGCACACACACACACACACATGCACACCCATTCCTTAATAATATTAGACATGCCATTTCTTTCGCATGACAGTTCCAGTGGAGATGCTCAGAGCTGTCACTTGGATGAAAAATAATGCATAATCCTCGTCTTCCTTCCTTCCCTTCCCTTTCTTTCTTCCCTGTTTAATGAGCTCCTAAAAATATTCCCTGCTGTCTCGACGAGGCTGTGGGCTAAGTGTGAGTCAAGCCTCCCGCCCCCTCCCCCGCCCCTGCCTCGGCCCCCTGAGTGGGCTGCGGGATGAAGGGGTTGCAGCCAGACTCAGTGCTTGGCTAAGCCCAGGTCAGGTGGAAGACTCTTGCCCAGGCTCCACAGGTCTCTGACTCACCGCCCCCGCGTCAGCTGGCCCACCTGAGCTGGGAATGAGACACGGGTGGGAGCCGGAAGAAAGGCAGAAGTCCCTTCTGCTACCTGACCACCCTCCGCAACGCCCCCTCCCCCAGCTCCTGACCAATTTCACACCGACGGTCCCATCCACCATCCTGCCCACCTGGACGGAGAGGCCTCCATGTAGACAAGGTCCAAGCTCCGTGAATACCTGCTTCATTCTCCCACCCAGAACTCAGAGGAGAAAGGAGGAAGGGCCTCCCTGAAACCCCAGCTTCTAGCAGCACCCGAGCCTGGCTCTGCTGGGAAAGTTGCGATTATCACAGCTTCCTCTAATTCATCCTTCAGGCCTTGCACTGAAGTCACCTCCTCCCCAAAGCCGCCCTGATGCACACAGCAGGAGGTATTTGTTCACAGTACATATTGACACACTTTCATAATATTAAATTTACAGAGGAGAGGCAATCATGCCTGGTGGGAACTTTGACTCTCCGTGGGACTCTTTCCATCCTGTGTTTTGTTTCCTTGTGGTGTCTCCCCAACCATATCCTAATTCCTTCAGACTGGGAACCCGGCTGGCCTGCTTAGAGAGATAGATGAATGGATGGATGGGTGGATGGATGGATGGGCGGATGGATAGATGGATGGGTGGATAGGTGGATGGATGGTTGGATGGAGAGACAGAGGGATGGATGGGAAGTGATAGAGAGGGAAGAGCTCAGCATCATGAGGTCAGGAACCTAAATGCTCACCTGGTTTCTGTGAGCATTTGCCGTGACTTTGGGAGAGGCAAAAGCCCTCTCTGGGTCTCAGTTTCCCTATCTGTAAAGTGGGAGAGCTGGGCCATGTGGTGTCCAAGGCCTGTTGTAGCTCTGCAATCCTTATTCTACAACTCTCCACAGCGACAGATGGAGAAAACCTGTCCGTGACTTCTGACATCCCATCTGACTGTGCGAAGGGGCAGTGTGCTCTGACCCCCGTGAGGAGCTTGCAGCACAGCTCTGGGCTTTATTTTCCTAGCCTCTCTCAGCCTCCCACTCTCCCATACCTATTTCCTTGCTCCAGTCTCCTTCATTCTTTTTTTTTTTTTTAAAGATTTTATTTATTTATTTGACAGAGAGAGACACACTGAGAGAGGGAACGCAAGCAGGGGGAATAGGAGAGGGAGAAGCAGGCTCCCCACTGAGCAGGGAGCCCGATGCGGGGCTCGATCCCGGGACCCTGGGATCATGACCTGAGCCGAAGGCAGACGCTTAACCGACTGAGCCACCCAGGCGCCCCCAGTCTTCTTCATTCTACTTCCATGTCTTCTTTTCATTCTCTGTCCCTTTTCTTGCTTTTTCTGGGCCTGCATCCTACCCATTAATAGCTCAAAGCAAGTGTGCCCCACCCCCCGCCTCCCTTCCTCTGCCTTCCCTCTCCCAGCCCCACCTGCTCCAGGAGCCCCCTCTCCATGGGCCTCCCCACATCGTCCCAGCAGCTCTAGTCCCGAAAGGTTAAGCTAATAGCAGCTACTTTCCCATCAGCTGCTCTTGTTTGCTCTACATAATTGCAGGAGAGGGGGGCCAGGACTGGGCCCTCCGCGCGGTAGGAGTTACGGGTGCATAGGGAGGGGACTGCGCAGGCTTGTCCCTGGGAAGGGGAGCCGGGTGAAGGTGGCACTTATGGAAACAGGGCGGTAGGCTGTGCGGGCACTGATCACGTGGGACGAGAATTGGGCAGAAGGCCCAGCTGTGGCCGAGCTGCCTGGAGAAGGGAAATGGGGTCCAAAGAAGAGTGGTCAGAGATATTACTACTCCTGGCAGGAGAATCATAACAACAACAAGAGCCATAAATATAATGTTTATCAAGCAGGTGACCACGTGGCAGGCCCTGTACCAAGTACTTTCCTGCTTTTATCTCCTTGCTCTTCACCATGATTCCAGGAGGCAAATGCAGCTCTTGGGCTCATTTTTCTCCCCTTGTGCCCATTTTACAGGAAACAGGGGCTCCAGGAGGTTAAGTCACTGCCCGAGGTCACAGGTTGTTCAGGTAGAGCCTCAAGCAGAGACGGCTCCTAATCACTCCTGCTCAGAGAGGGTCTGTGCTTGCAGGGACCTAGGAGGCCAACCCACTCATTGTCCAGAGGGACACAGGGAAAGAGACTTGTCCAAAGTCCCAAAGCAAGTTGCCAGAACTCAGCTGCAGATTCAGGTCTGTGGCACCTTCTGAGCTGAAATCCCCCTGGAGACTTCCTGTGGGTGGGGTGCTTGGGTGAGGGGTGACTAGGTGGACAAGACGGGCCTCCTGGGAGGTGGTGTGGAGACAGAGCGGGCAGGGTGCGTGCGCGTGGCGGAGGGAGGCACTCAGAGAGGCCACCTCTCTGCCAGGGAGGGGCAGCCCCGGCCTCCTGCTGGTTTGAGTATATTCAATAATTTATCAGGGACAGAGAGGAGCCTGGAACAGCAAGCAGAAGGGGGGGGCGGGTAGAGAGTGTCACAGCAAGTGGTGGTGAATTAAGGCCAGCCCCGGGAAGTTAGAGACAGCAAGTCAGCGTACTTGGGTCCTCAGCCCGCCCCTCTCCCTACAGACTCGGCACCATGCTGGCCTCCACATTCCTGCCTCCAGTCCCAGGTCTGGGGCCCCACCATCTCCTCCAATCAGGACAACCTGCCTCTTCCCGCCCCCCCCCCCCGCCAAAGATTTTATTTTTAAGTAATCTCTATACCCATGGTGGGGCTTAAACTGACAACCTTGAGATCAAGAGTCGCCAGCTCCACCGACTGAGCCAGCCCGGTGCCCCGGGACAACCTGCGTCTTGTTTCCTCAGGGCAGGCACAGTCTGTCTTGTTTCCTTGCTTCCTTGTGAATACACTCAGGGCAGGCACAGTCTTTCTTTCCCTTTAGACTTGGGGGCTCTTGAGTGGGGTCTTCCAAACTCTGCTGGACACTCAATCCAGGGCACTCCATGAGTCTGAAGTAGGGAAGCTTTCTCTTACAGAGAACGACTTTTTAGAAAAACTTCTGACAGGCGGTCGAACTTCATCTCCTGTGACAGCCGCCTGCAAACCTGATGCTCCCTGCACATCTGCCTGCAAGTCTGCAGCTTGCCCAGAGCTGGGGTGATGCACCCAAGAGTTGTAGCCCACTGCTGACCTTGGGTCCCCCGGCACCCCCATCTGCAGTTCAATGCATGCCCCCACCTCTCATCAGCACCGCCGGGGGCAGCCATGAAGGGCCAGGTGAGCAGATGGGCCTTATTTGTATTCTGAGCGGCCAGGCGGTGCTGTGGTTTTCTCCGGGAGAACTCCATCCTCTCCCACAGCTCCAACTTTTGAAACTTCTCCAAGCAGCATCAATAATGGGAATCGATTCATCAATGAGCATCCTGGCCTTGAGGCCCACAGCCCCTGTGGAGCTTTGCTGCATCTCTAAGCACTTCAGCTCCCTGCCCTCCCCCTATGCCCCCCCCATCACTTCTCAGGACCTTGACCTGCCTTCTGACACTAAGTCCCCACCTCAGCCCCAGGACAGCTTCGCTTTGACAAAGGCAGGAATGTAGCCTGGGACTGGAGGAATTCCTGGGGCAGAGAACCAGGGGCTGAGCTCAGAGTTGCTTTATCATGCATCACGCAGAGTGGGAAAGGGGGTGCCATGTCCCAGCCTCCAAATACTGACCATTCCACGTCTGCCTCTTTAACACTGACTAGCCAAGTGACTATCTCCAGCAATCCTGACCACCCTTTCACCCAGCCCAACCTCCCAACACTGGTGGCCCAGCCCAACCAGCTCTTCAGTGTCAACAATCCATCACTGACCGGCCACACCTAATGGCCCAACATCAGTATGTTAATACATCCTTTCCACACTGGCCACCCATACCAACCCTTTACCCCAACATCCAGTAGTGACCCTCAATGCAGAGCTCCCCAGACTAACCAGTCCAACCCACTCTCCACTGGCCATCTAAGATTGTATCCAATGAGGACCCTGCTACCCCTTAGTCACTGACTGTCACCTGTTGCTCTCTGCTGGATCCTGTGCTTTACCTACCACTCTTCAGATGTCTGCTGGTCACAGCTGGACTGCCCTAACCCTGACTGGGCACTAATCCAAACTTCTTCTGGCTCCTGGGACCTGTCCTGTCAGCCAGTGGTGGACTGTTGGATCTCTAGTCTTGCTCCTTTTCATCTGACGAGGCCCTGAGGACTCCTCCCACACGGCACTGACCAGCTGCAGAGTTTGGCTGGGAGGGTTTTTTCCTCACCGTCTCTGGGCTGTCCCCAGAAAAGTTTGGTTGCTGCTTGCTGGATGCCTCCATCACCCCATCCCCCACCCCCAAGCCAGGGTGTTGGTTGTTAGGAGTGACAGTCTGTGGAGGGTCATGGCTCTGGCCTGGGCTGATCTCACAGGGAAAGCACCTAGACTGCCGCCTTCTATGTGAGCTCTGGGTGGAAGGTGACACCTCTCCCTGCCCACTCCCTTCCTGAAGCCAGGCAAGCGGGGGGGAGGGTGAGGGCTCAAGGTGAAGGAGTTAGGGGCAGGCTCTGAGGGGGGGCAGGTGATAAGGTGAACTGGAAGCAGAGGAGGCCTGTAAGGGCAGCGGATGGATGGCAGCATGGCCAAGGGGAGGAGGAAGTGAGGAGCTGAGGAGTGGCAGGGGCAGAGAAGAGGGTGAGAGGCGGGAAGGGGGTGCGGTCCTCGGCATGGTGGGCCTGCGCGCTCCCTCGGCTGCTCCTGGTCCCTCTTGGTTCCCTGCTTAATGGAAAGCTCCATGGAAGCTCATAGAGAGTGACTGCTTATGATCCCCCTTCATCAAGGACTTGGAACCGGGGCCATTAATTAGACGTGGGAGCAGGGGCTCTGGGCCTAGGGGGCCAAGTGACAGGAAATCAGTCTGTCCCTGGAAGCTCTGTCGGGAGGCTTTCTGTCCACCCGCATCCTCTGTGGGGCTCGCCCAGGGAGCCGCACGTGCCATCGTGATACCCTGACTGCTGCCGACCTTGGAGCCGGGGCGCAGCAGACCCCACACCCTAGGTGGGAAACTGGCTCCTGGATTGGGCTCTGACATGTGCGTCCATGGTCAAGTCACGTCCCTTCTCCAGGCCTCAGTTTCCCCATCATTCCAAGGAGGAAGGCTGCTGCCCCCACTGCCCCGAGGGGTGATGTCTGGGCTCCTCTCCTCCTCTCCTGGGCCCGGCCAGAGGGCCCGTAACTTGTCCCGAGCTGATAACAAGGCTGAGGCTGATGGCAATGGCTTCTCCTGGCTTCTCCTACCCTTTTCTGCTCTCTAGCCCCATCTCAGGGATCCAGGGAGAGTCACCATCCTCCCGTGGCACAGAGGCAGGGTGGGCTTGGGGCCCACTGGGTCATGACAGAGGACGGGTCAGGGGAATCATAGGGGGCCTTGGGAGCTGAAGGAGTTGGAGATGGAGGAGATGAAAGGCAGACCAAGGTCAAGATATCTGTCAATCCCAGATGACGGGGCAGAAATTCCTGGAGTGATGCAAGGACAGCCCTCCATTGCTAGAACTTTCCGAGCAGGGGTAAGGGGACAAGATGCTGCTGTGGTTCCTTCCAGCTGCAGGGGTTTCTGAGGCCATGAGTCTAAGGCTGACCGGGCAGCATCTGCGTGCTGTTCTGTCTGCTGTGGGAGGGGCATGATGGGGATGGTTAAGGTGTAGCTCCTGGCACCCAGGCCCCTACTGTCCAGTGGGGGAAACGGGACTCCTGCCCAAGAAACCCCAGGAGGTTTCACTGAGCCTCCTCTTGTACACACACACACACACACACACGCACACGCACACGCACACGCACACAAAGGAGACAGCAGGTGTGAGGTTCTTCAGGGGAGGAAGAACTCCAGAAAGCTATTGACCACTAGGGAGGTTTGGGCGGGAAGCAGAGTTAGTCTGGGTCTTCAGGATGGCCCAGAGCATGGATTGGTGGAGAGGCGATGGAGAAGATGCTCCAGGCAGAAGGAAGAGCCTGTGCAGAGACACGGAGGGGCTGGGGTGGGGGAGGCATGCGGAACATGTAACCAACTCCGAGGAGCCTGGAGTGCCTGCCGGCAGGACGTGGAAGACTTTTAGGGGACCTCTCCAATGCTCTTTCCAGGCAAGCAGGTTACTTTCTGATCCCCAGCTCTGGGCATTTGGTGTGACCGGTCTGTGTGCTTAAGGGTCTAATGGGGTAGATGTTTGAAATACGGGTCATCTTGGAAAAGCAGGTATTTTGGGCAGTGGAACATTTGGGCAACTCTTGCATTTTCCTCATCCGTTCCCCGGTTACAGATCATACCAGTTGGATCCTGGGGCCAGCCTCCAGGATCCCGCATCCTCGGGGGTGGGGGGGCCCTGGTACCTAAGCGGCACAGGGGCCCTGGTATCTTGCCTGCTGACTTTGCACGCCTGCCCTTTCCACTTCCCTAGTTAAACCCAATCCCATCCTTGCTGGTCCCAGGGCTCCCCCCAACAGGACAGAAATCAATGAGCAATTTGCTGTTATTTGTAGATCCTCTTTCCCTGCCAGCTCCCAACCCTAGTCCGTCCTGACCAGGTTTGGTCCTGCCTCCCTCCCCAGTCAAATGGACTGGCACTGTGCCCGGCCAAACGGAGCTTGGTTTTCAGTACCTGGGGGTGGGGGGCGTCTCGGCGCAGAGGGGCCAGTGCTGATCCTCTACCTGGTTACACTCCCGAGAATCTAGAGGAAATAAGGACAAGGCAAAGCATCAGTCCAGGAATCTGTATTTTTTTAAAAAGATTTTATTTATTTATTTGTCAGAGAAAATGAGAGAGACAGAGCATGAACAGGGGGAGCAGCAGGCAGAGGGAGAAGCAGGCTCCCCGCTGAGCAAGGAGCCCGATGTGGGACCCGATCCCAGGACCCTGGGATCATGACCTGAGCCGAGGGCAGACATTGAACCGACAGAGCCACCCAGACGTCCCAGGAATCTGTATTTTTTTAAAAAAAACCCTTCAAGGGATCTGAATGGGGCTGGTGCAGGTGTGGCTGGGAGATGAAATGCATTGGCTGCTGTCAGATTTCCTCCCACCCACTGGCTGTGTGCCCTTACTTACCCTCTCTGTGCTTCAGCATCATCGTCTGTAACACGAGGGCAGTAACAGCTTTAGCCTCCTAGGGTTGCCCAGGGGATTACTGGAGAAAACACAGGCGTAAGTCTTAATTCAAAGCCTAGCACCCAATAGGCATTCAAGAAAAGATTGATGAGGAGCACCTGGGTGGCTCAGTCACTTAAGCATCTGCCTTCGGCTCAGGTCATGATCCCAGGGTCCTGGGATTGAGCCCCAAGTTCGGGTCCCTGCTGAGCAGGGAGCCTGCTTCTCCCCCTCCCCCTGCTTATGCACATGCGCTCTCTCTCTCTCTGTCTCTGTCAAATGGATAAATAAAATCTTAAAAAAAATAAACAATTGCTGATAACAGCAAGGACCAAGGGCTCTGAGCACGGGCACGCTCGCCTCTCCTGGGGGTTCCTAGGTGGGTGAGCCTGATGCCTGCCCCAGAGGAGAGTGCCCATGTCCCCTCCCATGGCACTGGAGGCCCAGCACCAACCAGTCCCCTGGGTGGTGGGGAGGAGGGGCCTCTCAGGGGGGATACGCAGGTTGGACTTGATCAGGTGGAAGGAAACAAAATACTGACGCCCTGGGGATTCCTGACCCACCAAAGAGGATGCTGTGAGTCAAAGAGGGGACCCCCGGCAGGGGGCTAGACACCCCCAGGGGGTCAGTTCCCCAGATTCTGGGAAAGCCACAGACAGCCTGAGTGGTAGGGGGCAGTAAGGCAAAGGAAAGCTCGAAACTTCCTCCCAGTGGGGGCAAGTAATCAATTCTAGATCTCCAGGTCTTTCTCTTCTTCCTACTCACCTACCTGCCCACTACTCACCTGCCACTATCTCAGGAGACACAGAACATAATGGTTGCAGGTGTGGATTTCAGCTCAGCTTACCTGGGTTTCTTTTTTCAATTTTATTGAAGTATAATTTTTTTTAAAGATTTTATTTATTTATTTGACAGAGAGAGAGACAGCGAGAGCAGGAACACAAGCAGGGGGAGTGGGAGAGGGAGAGGCAGGCTTCCCGCTGAGCAGGGAGCCCGACGTGGGGCTCGATCCCAGGACCCTGGGATCATGACCTGAGCCGAAGGCAGACGCTTAATGACTGAGCCACCCAGGCGCCCTGAAGTATAATTTATATACAACGAAATGCACATATTTTAAGTGTTCAATTTGATGAGTCTTGACAAATTTATATGCACATATAACCACCACTACAATCAGGATATAGAACATTTCCATCATCCCCAAAATCTCCCTCATGCTCCTTCCCAGTCAATCCCTAGCCTTCCCCCAGCCCCAGGCAACAACTGATCTGCTTTCTGTCACTATAGATTAGGTTTGTCTCTTCTAGAGTTTCATATAAATGGAATTACGTAATATGTACTCTTTGGTGTCTGGCTGCTTTTCACTTTTCATAATGTTTATGAGATTCATCTGTGTTGCTGTTTTGTCAGTGGTTTATACCTTTTTATCACCAAGTCGGAGCCCACTGTATGAATATGTGATAATTTGTCCACCTGTTGATGGACATTCGTGTTGTTTTCAGGTTTGGGATGTTTGTGAATAAAGCTGCTATGAACGTGTGTGTACAAGTCTTTGCGTGAATGTATATTTTCATTTTTCTGGGGTAAATACCTAAGAGTGGAACGACTGGGTCCTACCGTCATTGAACGTTGAACTTTTTAAGAGCCCGACAGACTGCTTTCTAAAGTAGTTGTACCCTTGTACATTTCTGCCTTCGGTGTGTGGGAGTTCTAGCTGCTCCACAACCTCCCCAACACTTAGCGTGGTCAGACTTCTAATGGGTGTATAGCGGTATCTCATTGTTTTAATTTGAATTTTGATAATTCATTATCATTCATGATAATGAATGATGTTGAAAATCTTTTTCATGTGCATATCAGTCATTCTCTATCTTCTCCTGACCATTTAAAAAGTTAGGTTATCCTCTTATTTTTATTTATTTATTTGAGAGAGAGAGCAAGAACACAAGCAAGGGGTCGTGGGTGGAGAGAAAGAAGCAGGCTCCCCGCTGAGCAGGGACCCCGATGCAGGACTCGATGTGGGACTCGATCCTGGGACTCTAGGATCATGACCTGAGCCGAAGGCAGACGCTTAACGACTGAGCCACCCAGGTGCCCCTTTGCTTAGCCTTTCTGACCCTTAGCTTCCTTATCAGTAGAATGGGGATAATAGTACGTATGGTACAGAGGTGTTGTGACATTTAACTCTATTCCTATATGTAAAATGTCTGAACCCAGAGGAGGTCCTCCACTCATAGTGGCCATTACTGCCATTATTCTCAGGCAGTTAACAGCCTATCCTTCTCTTCTCCTGTGTCTGGTCCTGATGAGGTAATATATCCTTTCTGTCCATCTGGCTCCTGAGGGTCCCACCACCAGCCAAGGCAGGATGACTTGTGGTATCATCCCATGTGAATCTGGCCTCCATTCATCCTGGATGTTGGCCTCAAACACAGATTGGGAGACCACAAGGTACTGGGCCAGCACCATCCTGGAGCTTCTGAGAGAGAGAACCTATATGTCCTACCTGCAAACCCACAATTATTCATTCACACCCACAATCCTTTGGTCACAAACTTTACATTATCACATGCATGCAACCACATCACATTCCTTCTGGTATGGGCACAGACTCAGAACACTTGAGCCCAAAGTGAAACGCAGTGATTGCCGCCTACTCCCAATCCCCACTGCTACGGATCAGGAGTGATGGCCTCACTGGCCAGAGCATGTATAATTCAGAAGTTTGGCCTGAAATAGTTCTGTTCAGGCCCAGCCTCTCAGACAGGGGAGGAGGAATAGCCGGGGCAGCAAAGGGAGTGGGGCCAGTGACCTCAACCCTGGGGGAGATCCTGGAGTCGGCCTTCAGCTCTGCCTGGGCAGAGCCTGGGGAGGAAAGAGGAAGCTTTAAGAGCCACCCGCAGGGCTCCCTTCCCAAGCTGATGGGCCCCTCGTTCTCCCTTCCCCACTCATATTCCCAAACCTTCCAGCCTGGGGGGACATAATCCCTCAAGGGGCAGCTGGGAGAGTAGTCTGGAGAGTTGCATGGCCCGCATTGGGCCATTTACAGGTGGGGGGGCCTGGAGTCCCCATCTGTGTGTCTCCAGCTCCCGAACACTTCCCTGGGGCCCAGGATGGGAGGGACACTGCTCAGCTGAGATGTCTTTGTCCCAGGCCTCCTGCCTTCACTCCCCCGTCCATCAGTAGATAAGTCCACAAATATTTACGAGCACTCGCCCGGGCAAGGCTGAGCTCCTAGGACATCAGAGGGCACCTGGGCTGTGCACAGAGAGCCTCACAACTTGCTGAGGAGGCAGAACATTCACAGAAAGGAGGAGGACTGGGCCAGGGAGGGACAGGCTGTGGAGGTCAGAGATGGGGCTACGGGAAGGCTTCCAGCTGAAGGCCTGCTCTGAACCAGGCCTGTCTGGATGAAGGGTTGGATTTGGGGAGACGGAAAAGCAGGAAAGAGAGGTGTGAGCTGGGCGAGGGGGCTGGAAGGTACAAGACTGTCTAAGTGTTAATAAGACTGGCTGATGGAAGCAGGGTCATGTGAGGAAATCATGGGGCTGGCCTGACGTGTCCTTCATCCTTCCATAGTTCAACAAGGACAGGGACTGTACCATGTACAATCCCCTGGAGGTTTCCCTCAAGATTCTGTCATATGGTGTTAAACATCTTGTTTTGGAGTCAGCCTGCTTGGGTTCAAATCCCAACATTGCTACTTCATTGCCCCATGGCCTTGGGCAAGTGACTTAACACCTGTTTCCTCACCTATTAAATGGGGGAAAGAGTAGTTCCTACTTCATGGCCTTGTTGAAGAGAGAGAGAGAAATGCACGTAAGGTGCTTTGCCTAGCAGCCATCCCACCTGTCTTGTCTTTCTCAATCCACCTGTGCAAAGAAGCATCCTTACAGAGTGTCTCCGTGACCCAGAGAGCTGACCAGGAGAGGGCGCGACTGCCCAAAGGTGGGGAGGTAGTGCTGCCAGATGGAAAGCAGGAGGGCTTCCTGGCAGAGGAGGCCTTGGAGCTATGATTTGATTCCAAGTGACTGACTCCAGAACATCTATAGGCAAAGTGGACTATGGGCTCCATGTTATCTATGGGACACAGTACTCCCGTGATCCTGTTGGGTGCCACAGGGCTTTGGTGTTCCTGTGAACAAAGTCATTGTGTGGGCTGCTCCAACCCTAGATTTCGAAGGGCTCCCTCCCTCCTCTTCCACCTCATTTCCATCCATCTCCTTGGGCCTCTGGCCCAATCTCCCCATCACTTTGCCTCCACCTCTCTTAGTCTTGCTAATTTTGTCTCTCCCCCCTGCCCCACCCCGGTCTCAGCCTCCCTCCCTCTCTTGTTCCAAGTCTCTCAGGCTCTGATTCTGCCTTCCCTATCTCTCCTTTGCTCTCCTGTCTCTTCAGGGACCTCCCCCAAACTCTGCACTCTTTCTGGGACTGGAGGCAGCTGAGGAGTAGGGAGGGGGCCCCTGCTTCCAAGGACCCACCCCAAGCCCAGCCCTATCGATTTGGGCTTTCTTGACGGTGGGGGAGACATCGATGACTGTCCTATAAGCCTCCTCAGTGCTGCTAATATTAGCCCAGGAAGGCAGCTCACTGATGGATTAGGAGAAATTAAGAATTCAAATTCTGTAATTTGAATTGGAGGGCCGCTACTTGCTGACAGCTAATACTTCCCCAGAAATTAATGAGTGAAAGAGGGATGGCAGCCCCGCCTTTCCTCTTTGACAGTATAATTTTCCCTCATCCGTGCCTTTGAACTCCCCTACTCCAATCAGGCACTTGCCTGGAGGGCTGGGGTCCTGTTTGTCTCAGATGTTATTCCTGGATCCTTGTGGATCCCAGACATCCCCAGGGCACTGGCCTCCGAATTCCCAGCGGAGCCTTGGGCTTCTGCTAGCTGGTGCTCTCGGCATGAGGCCGACCTGCTCGGGGCTCCGGGAGAGGCACAGGCAGACTTTCTTTCTGCCCCTTCTGGCTGCCTGTGGCCCCAGCAAGTGTGTGAGCCTGTCTTCCTCTCGGGATGCTGGTCTCTAGGATGGAGATAACCATTCCCCCCTCTCTCGGGTGTTGCGTGGCACCATACATAACCAGGGCGCTTGCTTGCTTGCTTTCTCACACTTGGCCTCTTCTCCCTTGTGCACCCCAGCTGTGTGGCCCTCCGGAATGCCCAGCAATGTCCCCGTGGCCAAATTACACCCAGACCTCTTTCCTGCAGGAAGTCCTGCTGGGTTTCATCCTAGGGACACTGATGGCTCCTAAGTTTGCCCTCTTTTCTGCCATGTCTTGAAGTTCCAGGTTATTCCAGGAAAGGGGTATCCTGCCTCTCAGACAAGATTGTCGGCTTCCCTGGGGCCATACTGGCCCCATCCCTGGCACCACGAGGTGCTAAATTCAGGCGGATGAATTTAACCAACATTTTCTATTCCCTTTGTACCTGCCCCACTGTGCCTCCACCCATGCCCACCAGGTGCCCTGTAAGTGCTTGCTAGTGGCTGGCTGTGGCTGGGGTGTGCCAGGGCCCAGCCAGTCTGTCCTGCAGTCCCAGCATCCATGACTTGGTGGGAGGCGCAGAGGGGTGCATTCACTCCTGCCATAAGTAGCTTCCTGGAGCCATTCACCAAAATGGCGGCTTTTAAGCAATTTTTTTAAAAAGCGTTGACACAGTGTTCGTTAAGGCGATGGGAAAAAGTCATTAGAGAGAGCCCTGGGAAGGCCAGACCTGGAGACACATGAAGATGGAGTCAAGGTGTGTGTGTGGGGTCCTTTCTTGGGTCCTTCCTCCCAACCCTTCAACCTCTGGGGCACATCCCATGCCTGCCCTCCTGCCCCGATCCCAGGCTCACGCTCCCCGCCCCCAACCCCACACTCTCCCTGCCCCTGGCCGAGCTCTGACTCAGGGGTGGGGAGGGACATCTTAGCTGCTGGGGTCGATGGACCATGCAAGGCTTGGAGCCCACAGGCCCCGCAGAATTGGCCACTGAGCAGTTGGGGTTGGGCTTCTCCAGTCCCCTGTGGAGGACACGTGGGGAATCAGCTGAAACGGCTTCCTTCCGAGTTGGGAGGGGGCCTTCGAGGTTACCTAGGACCAACTGTCCCTTTGACAGTTGGGGAAGCTGAAGCTCAGAAAGATTAGTATGTAGTCAAATCCCAATTATCTGCCTAATAGGGAGAAAGCAGGCAGAGTGATCCCCAGAGCAGATAATCCCAAATCCCTCTAGAAGGCTCTGCAGGATTCTGGAGAATCAGATGTTCTTTCCAATTCTGCTTCCTCAGGGCTAGTGTTGGAGCAAAAGTTTACTCCCAGGTGGGCTGGGGCTGAACGCAGAGAAAGGAGATGGGCAGAAAAGCAGTTTCCTAAGTTGCTGAGGGCTGCTTTGGGCAGGAAACCCAGTTGCTGGAATCGTCCCCCCACAACCTGCTTGCCTGTGAAGCCCCCCCCCCCAACTACCACCACCAACGTTTTCTTTCCTGCTAAAGCTAACCCCAGGTCCAGGATGAAGATCAGGGAAAGGGTGGGGGTCTGCGAGGAGTGGCTCAGAAGCATCCACTGCTGCTTAAGGCTCAGGGGCTAGTGGGCCCCTCCTTGACATTCCCATGCTGCTCCGCTCCTGCCCCCCAAATGGCCCGTCCATGCACAAATAGCCTTTTCCCAGATCCAATTAAAATGGTGTTTGGAGCAAGGTTGCAATAATCACATAGTCATTTTCTCTAGTAAAGTTACTGGCTGGAGCCCAATTTGAAAGCCGAGCTGGTAATTGAATCAGAGGAGCTGGGAGGAGTGGAGGGGGTCCTTGGTGGGGATCAGAGGCTCCTGGCTGTGTCACAACCCCCGCTCCTATTGCCCATCACCATTCACTCACTTCCCCTGGTCACGGATGTCTCTTGCAGCGGCAGGGCTCCCAGACCGGGGAGAACGACAGATCCTGAGCCCGTGTCATGGGACTTTCTCAATTCACAGGTCTAGCGAGGGAGGCCACATGCTCTAAGTCACCCCGGGGGGGGGGGGGAGCAAGCAAAGCGATGACTCCAACCTGGTCTTCCTCTCCGGCCAGTGCTCTGTCTCCACCCCAGGTTTCCTGTCTCCCCTGAACGAAGCTCCAGTGCCCCAGAGCTACTCCGTTCCCCACCCTCTCCTGCCCTGCACCCACCATCTCCCATCCCCCACCCCAGGCCCCCCACCACATTCTCTCTGCGGGGGCCGGGGGCTAAGGGCTTCCGTGCTTGCTCCCTGGTCCCGGGGGCAGCTTGCTGTGGATTCCCTGCACACCCTCAGCTGAAATGCCCACAGCAGTCGGACTTGCCCGTCCTCTGCAGCATCCTTCCTCCCAGCCCTAGGCTGGGGATCAGAGTATCTGTCATGTGTGATGGCTCATTCATTTCTTCCTTCTCTGCTTCCTCCCGAAAATATTCATTATGCCTCATGGCACGTGAGGCCCTGAGCAGGGCGCCAGGATAAGTCGGGATGGACAGACTGGCAGCTGCCCTCATGGCCATTATAATGGTCAACACGAACAACTTCCCAAGTGGGACGTGATAGGAAGTCCCTTCCTGCAGCCGGGGAGACAGGTGGCTTCCTGGTCGAAGTGACTCCGAAGCCGAGGTCTACAAGCTGAAGAGGAGTGTTTTCTCACAACGAATGCCCATGCTGAGGAGCAAGAAAAAGCCAGGTGTCATCTTGGGCAAGTGGAGGCCTCAGTTTCCTCATCTCTAGAATGGGCTCCCTGCTCTGTTTGCCTCACAGGCTTCTGGAGAAGAATGGTTATGGATGTTCTTTGTGAGATGGAAAATGATGATGAGATGACTATTGTTGTTAACGGGGGGGGGCATTTGTTTGCCACCCCAGACAAGGGGGCAGAACCCCGGGGGAGGTCGGTCAGGGGTCAGGCCTGGTGGGCAGGTTAGAGGTGCGGGGGGACTGGAATTCAGGACTTGCCCTGCAGAGCCCTCAAGGTTACCTGGGACTGGGAGCCAGGAGACCACCCGGCTGGGAGTTGTGGGGGCCGGAAACTGCCGAGTTGGTAGCTTCTGGCAGGGCTGGGCCTGGCCCCTATGGTCGGTGGGTGGCCAGCTTCCACGTGGCCAGTGCCTTCTGGTCCTTGGGCAGTCCAGGCCCCGGGGTGTCACAGTGAGACCGAGGGGATCTAGTCGTCTCCCTGCACCTCTCCGCCGGTCGGTCCCTGCCCTGCCCTCCCTGCCTTCAGCAGGGTCGGTGCTAGATGTGTCATTCTGGAGCTGACTGGCTGGCCCAGAGAGCCCACAGAACCCCCTCACCCAGGAGGGCTCTGGAGGGGACCCAGCCACGGGCGACCTTTGTGCCTCCCTCACCAGTGGCACCTGCCACGGAGCTTCCTGTCGCCAGGGCCCTCCGAGGCCCACGCCTGTGGCCCCCAAGCCCTTCCTGGCACGGCTGGCCTCCTGGTCAGCAGCTGCAGGGGTGAGTCACAGCTCCCATTAGAGCTTAATTAATCAATTGAGTTAATCAGACAGCTGGGATGTGCTGTGGTTGCAGATGGAGGCTGGAGAGAAAGAGCCAGCGCACGAAGGGCCGGGTCAGGTGAGCAGTGGCTGGCGGCAGAGCCTGGTGGTTTGGTGAGGGAGGAGGGCGCTGGCCGAGGCCATACCAGAGGTCTCTGCAGAGGAGGATGAATGGGCTCAGCAGAGGCCCAGGAGGGGCCCCTCTGGAAGATGCCCTTCATTGGGTGCCAGAGACAGAGCCTGGGGAAGGGGAAGGCAGGACCTCTTCCACCCCGCTTCCTCTCTCATTTTTTATCTTGTCACGTGTGTCTGAAAAATGTTTGAAATCCTTATGTGAATGGAGTGCGGGAAAGAAAGAAAGAAAAAACAAGACCCCCCCCAAAAAAGGTAGGTCCTCACATTCTCAGGGACCCCAGTCTGATGGGGGAGACCAGATGTCCGGGGACACAGACAGAGACCCGGGCTGGGAGTCGAGTCAGGCTCTGGACATCTGGACTGGGGGGATGGATAGAGGCCAGGGGAACCAGAGCCAAGGGCGGGCAGGAGTCCAGGAAGCATACTGGGAAGGGGGGAGCACTTGAATGGAGTTCACCCCGTGATTTGCAAAATGTTGTTTCCTCTATTTTTTCTTATATCTGACCTTGGTATTACCTTGGGGGGAGGGGGGTGCAGCGCAGGAAGGGTGCTGGCGGGATATGGATTCAGAGAAGACTCACGGACACCCCCGACAGACCCTGCCCCCCACGGGCTTAGTTTGCACAGGGCGGCAAGCTGGGTGCAGTCCCCGGAGACACAGAGTGTGAGGCTTTGAGAGATAAGGGTCCAGGGCCAGGGACACGCAAGGGACTCTGGGGGATGAATGCAAGGAAAGCAGGCATTTCAGATGAGGCTGTGAAAGGCTGGCCCAAGAGGTGGCCTGTGAGCGCGGGGGGGGGGGGGGGCACGCATGTGGGTGGGATCGCAGCAAGCAGAGGTGAGCAAGGAGAGGACAGCTGTTGCAGGGAGGGAAAATCGCCCGAGGCAAAGGCGGGGAGTGTGGACGGCACACGGCAGGCGGCAGGGTCCGGGTCCGTGAGCCTCGCAAGCCGGCCTGGAAATGAGGCTCCTGTCTGTGTCCGGGAGAGAGGGCCTTATGGTGGAGGGCCCTTTGAATGCCAAACCAACACATCTGAAATGCATTTGGTGGGCACTAGGGATCACCACGAGTCTCTCCCTGGGAAGAATGGGCTTAAAGCAGTTTTGCAGAGAGGATGTACGTGGAGGAAGTTCTGTGCAGGATGGAAAGATGGAAGAAACCTGAAATAGGAAGAGAGAGAGAGTGTGTGTGTGTGTGTACATGTGTGTGTGTGGATATGTATATGCATTTGTGTGTCTACATGAGTCTGTCTATATCGTGCGTGTATTGGTGAGTGTGTGTGTGTGTCTAGAGCAGTAGTTCTTACCCTTTTCGGACTCACAGATCCTTCTAAGCCGTCACAGAAGCTTAGGCCCTTAGCTTAGAAAAGTGCACATACTCAAGGTTTTGCTTTCGATGAAGGGGACAGGAGGCGTGCCCTTGAATCTTCTGAAGTCCACATGCTGGACCTCCTAGGGTTTAGATCTCCCAAAATCCCAGCTCCTCTCCTTTGCTGCAGAGTCTGCAAAAGGTATAACTGAGAGCTTAGCATGGCTCTTGGGACCCCGCAGGAGTGCGGGGGGCACTTGGTCCTGGGCAGCTGGGTGCCTCTCCCCACACCTGTCCCCCAGCAGGACAATTCTGCAGCCAGGACTGGGACTGCTGCTGGGCAATACGACAGGGGCCCCTCGGGCTCAGGCCCAGCCAGCCCAGGTGTGAGAGCTCCAGGCTGCCGGTTCCCCTTCCCTAGCTCCAAGCATCAGCAGAAAATGTCAGGCTGGACCCAAGAGGGCTGCCTCTCTGCCAGCACCAAGCACCCTTTGCATTGTCCTGAAATAAGCCCCATTCACTCCTTCCCACAAATCCTAGTGTTGAGAACAGCTGAGAAGCAGGACCCAGGTGTCCTCGTTCCAAACCTGGAAGCTTCCGCTAAGCCATTTCTGGGTTCGCTGTGTGGCTCCTGGAGAATCACACCCTTCCTGGGCCTCTGCCGCTACCCTCTTCCTCCAGCTGGAGCCTGACTCCCCCAGGAGTAGGGTGGCCCCCTGCAGCCGCTGAGAATGTGCCCAGCAAGAGCCACCACAGAAGGGGCGGCCCATCCTCCCCACTTTCTCCTCTCCTCACACAGGCTCATGGCTTACAAAGTATACATTCTTTTTTGGCTGAAGAGGAGCTGCTCATGACCATCCCCACTGATAGCTGGTCAAGCTCAGGGAGGGGCATTGCCTTAGATCCCACTGCCAGGAAGCAGAGGCCACAGGAATGAAAGGAGTTTCCGAGTTCAGCTGGCAGGCTTGTCTCTCCACACCAGGCTGCCCCAGGTGCCCAGGGATGCCAGGAAGCTTGGCATCCACCCGGCACCAGGTCCTGCCCAGGGGAGCGGGGGACCTGTGGTGACCCACCGAAGGAAGATGCTGCCATCAGTCAGCCTCCCCCCAGAGAGCCTCCTGCTGGGGTGCTGAGGCCTCTTTACACAAAGGGGGAGTCTGCATTTTTTTAAGATCATAAATAGAAGTTTTATTTTATATACTTTTGATGACTTTACTGAATTATCCTATCGGTACAATATTTTTGTTTTATGTTGTTATTTTTTTATTCATTTCGGAGGTAGAGTTTAGTAATTCATCAGGTGCATAGAACACCCAAGTGCTCATTACGTCAAGTGCCTCCTTAACGCCCATCACCCAAGTATCCTTCCCTCCCCACCCCCCTCCCCTCCAGCAGCCCTCAGTTTCTTTCCTAGATCACAGGGGCACACTTTTCTCTCTGCCTCCACACTGTCATAGAAGCAAAAGTCCCTACCCTGTGGTTCTTATTCTAGATCTGTGCTGGTCCAATATGGTAGCCTTTCGCCACATGTGGTGATGGAGCCCTTGGAATGTGGCCAGTACCACAGGTTGAAATGATCATATTTTGGATATATTGAGTTACATTGTTTAAAAAAATGATTTAAGTTAATTTCACCCATCTCTTTGGACTGTTTCAACGAGGCTACTAGAACATTGAAAAGCACATGTGTGTCTTGTCTTGTGTTTCTTTCGGACAGTGCTACTCTAGATAGTAATGGCCCCCTCACCCCTGTGCAGCATTTTGTATAATCTCACTGACAACTGTGAGAGAGGAGTGGGGGCGACCTGCCTCTGTTTGACAGGTAAGGAAAGTGAGACTCCAAGAGGTCGAATGACTTCGCCAAGGTCATACCTCCAGGAAGGGGTGGAGGCCAGATACCAACCCAGGTTTTCCTGACTCTAGAACTGGGACCCACTTTCCAAGACAATCCAGAAAGACGCCCCGCTCTCCACATTGGCGCTGACCCTCCCCCTCCGCCCTCCCTCTCCCCAGGCCCCTGCTGACACCACTCTCCCCTCCCCATGCTATGGGAACCTCCTACTAGAAACGTCCCCCTGATAACCCCATGAAGAGGGACGCCTCTTGGCCCTCCACTGAAGCCAGAGTCTTATTTCACATTAGACTCCGTGGCCTGTGATTCTCGCCAGCAAAGCTGGTGCTCTTGCCCTATCATTAAGAACGTGCTCTTTTGTACCTGCTGCCGCTCACAGAAGTGCCCTCCGGGCGGAGGAAGCAGCAGGCACTGCTCCCTGGGGCGCACCCACTTTCTCTCCCCATTGTGATCCTGGTCCTCTGCTGACCCCTGTCCACCTGGGTTCCACCCGGTCTGCCTTCTCCTCGGAGATGAACATATTCAATGAGGCGAGGGGACTGTTTCTTTAATTTCCCCCCCTGTCCGTCCCTGGAACGTGATAAAAATACCCGGCATTGATCTTTTTTTCTTCCCCTTCTGCCTGGGATAATGTTTACCCAGGTGTCAATCAGGAGAAGAATTTGGCTTCCTAATTTCTCTTCTCTTCCCCGGGGGCCGTGCGTCTCCCCGCCTCACATGGACACTGAGCTGGAATCAAGGTTACTAATAATCCCCCAGCACACACAGACACTGAGAGCACATATATTAAAGTCACATATTGATTTATATTTTTGGGTCCCTCTGCCTTTCTGCCCAGCCTCAGCCTTTCTCTCTGCCAAGGAGAAAAAAAGAATTACACAACTATATTTATCGCCAAGATGTTTAGTGTAAAGAGCATTGTGTCCGAAGCTAATTCCCACCCCCTGCCCTCTTTGAGGGTATTTTTTTTTTTAAATAGTGTGGCATTGCCTATCCATAAACATTTATCTTTTGTTGTTTGTTCTTTAACTTGTCCCTGAAGGAGGCGATGAGGGATTTAAGACAGACTGTCAGAAGGACTTCCTGTCTTGACAGTGGCTGCCATCCCCAAGGAGGCTGGGGGAGTTGTCCTGCCAGCAGAGATAATTCTGTTGCAGATGGGGAAAGAGATGGGTAGGAGCCTGTGTGGAAGGTGGGGCAACGGATTCAGTAAGTCCTAGAGGTCACCCACCAGTCCAAATAACACCTGGTAATTAATGGCTCGCCATTTGTGGTCCCGTTTCACAGTTGGGAAAATCGAGAGGCTGGGGAGTGAGTTGACTTCCCACTGGGGCTCCAGAGTCCAGGTCAGCCTCGGCTTTCCATCTGGACTCTGAAAGTTGATGGGAAAGAACCTTTCTTCCAGGCACGGGTGACCCCTGCCCTGAGGACTCAAGGTGGGCGCATAGATCTCTGCCTGGAGGAAGGTGCTGGTGTTGGAAGCCAGGGGGAGGAGAGACAGTCTGGAGATTCTCATTCTTTAAGGTAGGATGCGGGAAGGAAAGGCTCTCAGAGCCCTAAGCCTGGGCCCCACAGCCTCTCCCCACACCTCTCGTCCCATCCAGAACGCCTGTCACTCTGTCTGGCAAGGCAGCCATTTAAAAATGCCAAACTATTTGACTCCAGTTCCCTCAAGGGGCTCTTGGAACGGAAACAACATTGAGCGTGAGAACTCACAAACCCAGCTGCTGCTGCTGCTGCTGCTGCTGCTGCTGCTGCTGCTTCTTCTTCTTTTTAAGATTTCATTTTATTTATTTTTTAAGATTTTATTCATTTATTTGACAGAGAGAGATCACGAGTAGGCAGACAGGCAGGCAGAGGAAGAGGGAGAAGTGATTAGGGAGCCCGATTTTGGGCTTGATCCCAGGAAACTTCCCAGGACACTGGGATCATGACCTGAGCCAAAGGCAGACACTTAACCAACTGAGCCACCCAGGCACCCCCATTTCATTTAAGTAATCTCTACACCCAACATGGGGCTTGAACTCACAACCCTGAGATCAAGAGTCGTGCGCTCCACCAACCCAGCCAGCCAGGTGCCCCAGCACCATCTTCTTAATGCCTGTCGGTGAGTTTCCTGCCCCCTCACACACCTTGTCTCCTTTATTCTTCACAAGTGCTCCGGGAGGTAGAGAGTGTTGGCCCCACCTTACACATGGGAAAACTGGGGTTAAGGGACTTGCCCGGGGTCATATAGCTGGGAAAAGGCAGGCCTCAGCAAAGCCCGGCTTCCTGACTGTTCCCAGGGCTCACTGCCTCGCCCTCAGCCATGGGCATAGCCTCCTGGCACTCAGCTTTCTGTGACCTTCAGAACCCTCCCAGCTTCTTTCTTTCCCTGGCCCAGCCTTGGGGTCATGGCTCTGTCGGCTCACTCCAGGCCCAGCTAACTCTCCGTCCTTGACACTGAGGAGCAGTTCCTCTTCTGGTTGGACCCAGATGCACCTGGGCTGGGGGGGGGGTCAAACCTTTCCCTGATGGAACCTGTTGGGGTCCAGCTGCCTGTTCAGCCTTTGTTGGGGACCCTGAGAGGCTGGCTGCCCCCTGCTTTCCCTCTGGTATTTTCCAGTGGCTTGATTGAGTCACTTCCAACCTGGTGTTTCTCACTTCATTCTGGAACCTATTTTACCCCCTAGCAGGGCTGAGAACTGAGATCTATGGAGAGCCACCATGTGCTCCCCCCAGTGCTTGTTGACCTCCACAGTACTATTGAGAGGTGAAGGATGAGCCTTTCATTACAGTTGGGGAAACCGAGGCTCAGGGAGCATAAGTAACTTCGCCTATGTCACCTAGAGGGTAAGAGGAGTTAGGATGGGGTCAAGTTCATGTGACCCAAAGTCCTTACTTTGGAGCTCACTCTTTTTTTTTTTTTTTTTTTTTTTTTTCTGTTTACTCTTTAGCTCACTCCTTCTCCGGGGCTGTCCGCATCAGACAGGCTGGGTGAGGGCGGGGGGCCAGACAGCGCGGGGCGCGGCGGGAATCAGCAACCAGAACCCTCCCGGGGAACTTTTCCCATTGAAAATCTGTTCCCCTCGCGGCCACGGGTGATGTATGGCTGGAGCTGATGAGAAACGTGCCGCGGAACCGAGGCAGGCGGCGCGGGCGGGGGCCAGCGCGGCATTGAGATTCCGCGGGGCGCGGGGGGCGGCGCGAGCCCTGACACGGGCCGGGTAATTGATCTGGAGGTGCCAATTTGCAGCAACTAAATATTTGGTTTCTGCCTCTGCCTGTTCCGCACTCTGCTCAAACAAACTTCAATTAAAAGCGAAAAGCGAGGGGTGGGGGGGCGGTGCTCCCGGGTCCCCGCGGCCCGATCGATGGCGCGGAGCCTGCGGGCTGCGAGCGCGGCGCGCCGGGCGGGGTGCACCGCGGACGCGGGCGGGGCGGGCGCCCCCTTCCGGATCGCCGAGCACCGGGGGCCCGGCCCGCGAGAGGCAGAGCCCGAGGGAGAGCAGGCGGAGGCGGAGCTTCGAGCCCGGAGCTGCGGCTTAATCAGCTCCGCAGAGCGCGGGGCGCCCACTGTGCGCCAAGCGGGGGACACGATAGGGCCAGCCTGGACACCCCACTCCGAACATCCAAGCCTGTGTACTCGGGCAGGAATCCGGGGAAGGAGGGGGTCCCAGGGCGCTGATCCCCTCTCCTGGTGCACCCACCGAGGAACTTTGATGATGGCCTTGCCCTTCAACAGCATTCACTCAGCGTCTTTCCTGGGCGCCGCTGCGTGCCTGGTGCACCGGACTCCGAGGTCCATCTCCTCTCCTATGTCTGCCCATTTGTCCACCCTTGGGTCGGCCTCAGTGCTGAGGGTGAATCCAACCCACGCCCCACCCCTGGCGGGGTCTGAAGGAGAGGGTTTAGAACTGGGAGGAGCAGTGAGATGCTGCGGAATTGGGGAGGGGTTCTAGGGAGGGGGCTACAGCCTGGGGCAGGGAAAGGATCTTTGGGTCACAGTTGCCTCCTTTTGGGGTTCAAGAGGAACAGAGCAACAATAGTCACCCCCTGGGCAAGTTAGTCCACAGGAAAGTTTCTGTCCCTCAGTGGTCCTTCATTTCTTTGGGGGAGGGACCCTAGAGGCTGGGAAGGGTTGCTAATCAATCACTGGGTGTTTCAAAGCAGAGGGATCTCAGGGTCTGCTGGGTGGGGCAGCCGGGGGAGGGGGGTTAAGACAGTTCTGGGAAAGATGTGATGAGGGATGGAGGTGGGGGTGGCAAAGAGACGTCCAGGTCAGTGTGGAGGGTAGAGGTAAATTCAGGTGGATTGACGGTGGAGGGGAGCTGGGGTCTTTCCATCAGAGTGGACGCTTCTGGAGGGCCGGCGGTAAGACAGACAGAGGGGCTGGGAAGGTAAGTGAGGAAGAAGCCCTGTCGCCTCCCACATCGCTAGGCCTCGCCTTCTGGGGTAGAAGGGTGGCTTCCAGACTTACCCCCTCACCAAGTGAGGCTGCTGCTGGTCCACTCAGCTGCAGGATGCAGCCCCTTTCCTCCCGTCCTCCCCTTCAAGCCCCTTCTCCTGCCCTCCCAGGATCCCCTTGGTTCACGGCTGGGTGTGGAATCACAGGCTCTCCCTCTGTGCGCAACTTCCAGGCCCTCAGATGGCTCTGCGGTGCTCCTCTGGGCCAGGGAGACCTGGGTGCCATTCCCATTCCCAACCACAGGGCTCTAGGGGAGATTGGTCTCACCATCCCTCCCTTCTGTCCCCCTTCTACCCCAAGCCTCACTTCCCGGACCCTCCTCACGGGCCCTCAGTCCCCAGTTCTCTCTCTGTGGCTTGGAGCATCAGTCTTTATTACAGAGAAGCTGGATGCAGAGCTTAGTGTACGGATGAGGAAGAGCCCCGGCTGGACCACCCTCAGAAGCCTCCCCATCCACCCCTGTTCTCCCACCCCAGTCCCTCCTAGGGGCTGCAGTATTCCTCTGCTGAAGCCAGACCGCTTTCCAGCCTGCAAGCTGGGCGCCAGCTCCCTTCCAATCCCTCCCTCCCTCCCTCCCTCCCTCCCTTCTCTCCCTGGGCGCTGAGCTGTGGAGCAGAATGATTTCCTGTAATTGGCCAGCAATCCGGCTGCCCGACTTGTTCTATCGACATGCTGGTTAGCTGGAAATTGTATTGGAATCTGAGTGATGGGGAGGGGCAGGTGGGGAGCGAAGGGAGGAGGCTCTTTGGGCCCCCAATGGGTACAGCCTCAGCTCTGTGGGTGAGCCAGAGGAGCCACCACCTCTCTTGGAAAGGAGCGGGAGAGCGGCCCAAAGTGCCTCCCCACCCCTTGCATTGTGCTCCTCCTCTTCTGCCATCTCTGGGGGTCTCCCCTGCCCACCTCTATGTGGCGCCAAGGCCTCCTCGGGTCATCACTGCCACCCCATTCCCTCTCCTGCCCCTGGGACTGGTTTCTCCTGAACTAACGTGCCTTTGTGAGAACTAGGGGGCACTTAGCAGACATGGCCGTCCCTCTCCCATCCGGGTTCTAGCCAAGGAGGCTCATTATGGAGAGTCCCGAACCTCCCCCGCCCCCTCCTTCAACCTCCCCCAGGAAAGGAAGAGGCTGGCCATCTGAAGAAGTTGACAGCAACTCCTAGACAGAGTCAGGGTGAAATTAATGAGGCAGTGCAGGTAGTGGGAGGGGCATGTCCCGGGGAGTCCAGAAGCTTGGTAATTGTGCCTGTTGGTTACCTGGGCGCGGGGGCTCAACCATAAATTCTAGCCCTGCTTCCTTCGCTCTTTCACCGAGTTGGCAGATTTCAAGGAGATGACTGCGTGAAAGTGCTTGGTAAACTGTAAAGCTCTGCTAGTTATGCTAGGGCCAGCCCGGGCCTGGGGATGGGGGCGGTTTAGGGGCCTTGCCTGTCCCCTTGGCCCCCACCGAGAGGCCGTGGCAGGTGTCTCTGCTGCTCCGCGGGGTGGGTGAGGCCCCAAATCCGGGAATGGAGCGCAGGGGCCGAGCGCGCGGCTGGAGGGTAGGAGGCCAGGGTCCCGGGCCGGTCACCCTCGCGAGGGTGGGATGGGGACACATCCCTCCGCCCCGCGGCGCCAGGAGCACGCGGGGCCCGCAGCTCCTGCAAAGAGGACGCGGCGAGCCGCACAGCTTTTTAATTAGCGCCCGGGGCCAGGCGGCGCGTCCGCGTTCCCGCCGCAGCCGCGTGGCGGGGCATCTGAGGCGCCCGCGTTGCCGCAGCGCGACCCGGGGAAAGTTAGTGACCGCTCCGCGAGCGCCCGCCGCGCAGGCCCAACCCCAACCCGGGCGGGTGCTGCCACCTGCCGGCCGGAGAAGAGGCCGCCCGCTCGGGCGCGGGGCTGGACTCTCTCGGTGGCCTTGGCTCCCACTGTTTCGGGACTGGGGCGGGCGGCAGGGGTGGCCTAACGGTGAAGTCGGGCCCCATCAGGGAAAGCAGGCCTCGTTCTTCGTTTTCTTTCTTTTTTTAAAGTAAGCTCTAAGCCCAATGTGGGGCTCCAACTGGACCTGGAGATCCAGCGTGGCATGCTCCACCGACTGAGCCAGCCAGGCACCTCCCGTAGGCCTTCTAGAAGGCAGCCTAGGGCCCCAAAACCTGGGAAAGGGAGGCCAGAGGAGAGAGGCGTGATGGGGAGATGGGAGGTGGGGCAGGACCAGGGCAACCGGGAAGACTGGCCCGCCTTTTCTGCACACCTGCCAGTCTGGCTATCCTCTGACATTTTTGCATCAACTTCAGCAACAGAGCAAATAAATCTTTCGAACTTCACAGTTTGCAAAGGGCTTCCACTGCCCTCCACTTATCAGGTCCTTTGACGTAGGCATCATGAAGCTAACCTGATCAAAGAAACACCAGTCAGGAGGTCCCATTAAGGAGGTTGAGCCCCACTACGATCCCAGGGCTGTTCCTCCCTGGCAAGGCTCAGGGGCACAGCCGCTGGGGCCCGGTGCCTGGCTCTGGGGCCTGCATCAGATCCCTCGACCTCTCTGGGCCTGGAATCAGAGTCATGTCACCCATAGGGGGTTACACCTCCAGCACCCTGTCCAGAGGGTCACAGGCATTCGTGAAGAGTCGTTTTCTCACCGACTGGGCTGACAGGGCACTGTAAGGGGTCCGTGCCTCTCCTCTTCCTCCTCTGGCCAGGCCCCAGGAACCCGGGGAGGCAGCAGCCTTCTGCTTTCCCACCCTGCCCCGGCCCCTGACCTGCAGCCGGACACCTCCTTGCAGAGCCTTTTTTTGCCCCCCCGGGGGGGTGTGTGCAGTGTGTTCACGAGCTGGCCTCCGAGGCACAAGCAGCTCTGGGAAAGGGGACACAAAACATGGCCACCACAGCCTTGTTGCGTTTGTCATGTTTAGTAGGCTGCTGGGCAGGATCAGCACCTCGGCAGGTCTGCCAGCGGCAGCAAGAGAAAGCCGAAGTCTAACACTGGTCTAACTGGTTGGGGAAGGAAGATGGAGCGAGTAAGTGGGATGCTGCCCCAGCCCCTCCACCCACCTCCCACGGGGTACACCTGGGCCTAGCTGGAATCCTCCGGGGGTCTCAGGAGACATCAGAGGGCTACTGAACCTCTGGAGCCTGGGGAAGTGAGGGACCTGGGCCTCAGTGTGGGAGGAGGCCAAGTGTAACCCCAAATGGCATCGGCCAAGTCTGGGAACCTCAGTCAGTCCACGGTGCTAGGGGAGAAATGGCAGTGCGGGGCATTTCAGATCAACACACCTTATTTTATTAAGCACCAATGGCGAGTCAGGCTCTGCACCAGGAACATGGAGATAAACAAGACGCAGTCCCGGCCCTCGAAAGGCTTACAGTCTAGCAGAAGAGACCAGCCAGCTTTTGGCTGATTACAATTCTGTGGATTAAAGTAAAACATGGTAGGGCGGGATGGGCAGGGGGCTATCCCAGAGCACCCGACCCAGCCTGGGGCTCCAGATGGTGCTCGGTAGTTATCCAACTATAGAGAAATAAAAGGTATTCTAGGTGAGGGAACAGCACGGCGAAGGCACAGAGGCAGGAAAGAGCCTCATGCGTGCGGACCTACTAAGAGTTCAGGGCAAGGAAGACACGGAGTGGGAGGCGGCCTGGTGGCAGGTGGGGAGCGGGTACGGGGAATGCCGGAGAAATGCCAAGGTGGCATTTCAGTAAGCTAAAAAAGCATCACAGTAAGCTAAACACCATCCAGTCTGCCGACTCCAAGGTGGGGCAGTGGGTCATCCCACAAGAGGCCCCGCCACAGCATTACCAACAAGGGAGTCCTCACTGCATCCTGGCCAAGGGCTTCAACCAAGGGAGAATCCTGTCCGAAGGTGGCAGCCCTTGGTCCACAATCATTTCCCTGGTCCAGGATGCAGGTTTTGGTCATGATGGGGCATGTGCCTGGAGAGGGTTCAAGCCCAGGGAAACTCCCAGTTTTGAACACTGTCGATGGACACAG
This sequence comes from Callorhinus ursinus, assembly GCF_003265705.2. Classification (NCBI taxonomy): domain Eukaryota; kingdom Metazoa; phylum Chordata; class Mammalia; order Carnivora; family Otariidae; genus Callorhinus; species Callorhinus ursinus. The sequence goes on from NW_027397164.1 coordinate 1,314,602, forward strand.
AGACTGTGTCCCTGGCCTGCACCCCCAAGAAATTTACAACAGTTTCCCACCATGGCTTTCCTGCCGCATCGCGGGCACCATTCTGTGGGTGGGTCCAGATGGAGGGGCCCTCGGAAGGTGGGGAGGAGTATTTACTGACAGGCGGTTTCCCTGCCTCAGACAGGATGCACTCCAAAGGGTGGGGGGAGCAGGGGGGCAGTGCCGGGCTCAGCCCAGAGTCAGAGTGTGTGTGTGTTGATGGGCTTGGGAGGAAACAGGAAGCATTTGTTACCTGCTTCAGCCTCTGAGGAGACCAAGGCCTGGCGCTGCATGCGTCGGGAGTGCCCGGCTAGGGGGAGGGCAGGAGGTAGTGGGTGAGCAGGTAGAGGAGGCTGGCAAGGCCCACTAGACCTGTCAGGACCCCGAGCCTCAGGGGCAGGTACTCCAGGGAGCGCTCCAGCTCGGCGTGCAGGAGGATGACCTGGCGTCTGGTGCTGCTCCACTCCCCTGAGTTGTCTAGGACATGGCGGGCCATGCGGGCCTTGTCCTTTAGGGGCAGCTGGGCCTCGATCCGGGCCTCTGCGTCCTCCCGGTTCAGGCTGTTCCGCTGCATCAGCCGTGCCAGCTGTGTGTCCCGGTCACTGCGGACGGGCCGGGAGGCTGCTCAGGCACCGCAGGCCCCGGCCTCCCTCCCACGGGCAAGTCACGGCAGGGTTGGGGGGGGGGGGGGGGGGGCGGGCAGTCCCTTCTTTCACATCTCCTTCGGGGCCACGGCCAGGGAGGGAGGCTACTCCCACCTCATCGCACGCTTTGTGGGGACCCTAGTAGCACCATGAGCTCCGGAAGTCCCTCAGCATCAACGGGAGCGGGGGGGGGGGGGGGGTTGCAGCCACTGTTCTCTGCCATCTGAGGTCTCTCTGCCTTGCCACTAGGCCTGCGACTTCCCAGTTACAAGCTGGGAAGATCTGGTCATCTGGCATCAGCTACATCCTGAGTCCCTGGATGGGTGACCTTTACTGGAAGGCCTGTGCCTGCAAACCAGCTGCTTCCTATAGCTCCCCTGGGGCTTGGGCCTGCTGCACCCAAAACAGCTTCCTGACCCACCACACACCCCCCTCTCCTTGCCTTCCCACTCCCGCCCTGGACACTGACAGCCAAGACAGCGGCTGCCCTTTGAGATGCCACAGACACAGAGGGACCGGCCAGCCCCAAGGTGCTTCCCCTTGGAGCCAGGGAGCTGGATCTGGTCCTTGGGACAGGACAAAGCATCACAGTAAGCTAAACAGCACCCAGTCTGCCGACTCCAAAGGAAATCCAAAGAATAGGTCTTTCGCCCACTCTGATATTACCACCTAGGTCCTTCCTCAGGAAACTTACTGTCTTGTCTTCGGCTGCGCAGGCTGCCAGGCTGTCCTCTGGAAGGGACTCAGTCATCTCTAACCTCTCTCTAGCTCTGTGGCTACCCGAGCCCCTCAGGGGGAATGAGAGGGAGCGGGCTCTGCCATCTGGGGGCTGTCTGCTTTGCCACTAGGCCTGAGCTCTACCAGCTCTACAAGATGGTGTGGCCTAGACCAGAGGGCCTCCTGGGGTGTGAAGACACACCTTCCAAGGACAGACACAACCCGAACACTGGTCAATTCTAATGCCGTTCAGAACAGAATGCTCCAGAAAATCATTTCTGGCTGGCCAGTCAGAGAAGACTTTGTAGAAGGATGGCGTCTATACCGGCGTTTGAAAAGTAAGTTGACTTCTCATTTCCTTTGTTACGGGGACAGCGTCCTGTGAAGGTTACGGGGCCAATCCCTGCCTGGCTAAAAACAAGGACTGAAGCTTAGGGATGCTGTGAATCTGGCGCTAGGGAAATCTGAGTGAACGGAGGTGGCTTAGAGCCACCTGTGAGGGCACAGCCTTCAGAACGTGTGGCCTAGGCCACAGAGCTTCCTGGAATGTGAAGGCAGAGCTCCCTCACAGCCCTTTCTGGGGCCCAGAGAGAGTCCCATATGCTCAAGGACTGATGCTATTTATGGGAATAGGACTTTTACCCAAACACTTACTCTGCAATTGGCAAATTTCTCAAAAATGTGAATAATCCCATTTTGGTATAATCACACTTTGGTAAATGCCCCATATTATTTCAAATGCACCAGGGATAGTCTGATAGTTAAAGGAATCCATGAGGGGATCTTCAGTTTTGTCCAGTGTAGATCCGTTTTATGAAAAGCAAATAATCACGCATTCACATGTCTCTGGCCTCTCTCTCGAGCCTGAAAGCGGGGCGTGAACAGCACCCGGGATTCCGGTAAAGGCTCCTGCGGTTGGTGAGCGGGCCTGGAGGGTCTCCTGCAGAACAGGCCCCATTTATGGAACCCAGCATACTTGCCAGGAGCCACAGTGCTCTCTGCTCTTAGTGAACAGACCAAGCCGGAAGGAAAATGCAACAAGGCAGGGCAGGTGTGGGGTCATCTGGGTCATCTGGGACTGCAGGTACAACCAGCGTTCTCACCTCTGCTAGAGGATTCCCCCTCAACCCCTTTTCTGATCCTTTGGTGCAAAGTTCCAATTGTATTAAGACTCCAAGGCAAAGTCTTCCTGGAGTGTGCTTGGCCTCTGCTGATAGCCTTCCACGGACAGGGAGTACAGAAGCCAGAGAGGCTGACGGTTTCCATGGGAGACACGGGCCAGAGGGGGCAGGTATGAGGGCGCCTGAGTCCCTCCAGGAGGCTCACCAGATTCACACTGGGCTTTCCAGGGCAGCCCTCGGTGGGAAGGGTGGGCAGGGTGCAGCTTAGGGCATGAGCACTCCAGGCCCCACCTCCGGCGGTGCTAGGAGCCTCCCACGCACCAGTCTCTGGAGAGCCAGCCTGTGCCCAAAATACCCACACAGCCAAGTGCCCACCTCTGTGTCTGTCTGCTGTACTTGTGGGTGGCATCCAGGAAGTTTCTGGGAGGCAGAGACACCCTGCAGCCTCATCTACTCTCTCCCCCCACTGGGACTGGGACTCATTTTCTCTGACAGTTTGATCTGGCTCTGTTTGCCAAACCTGGATTCTGGTTTGTGTTGTGTCCTGAGGGATTCTGAGAACAAAGCTCCCTCCTTAGTTGGACTCTGACAGTTCTCTCCTGGCAACTGTCTATTCTTAGGTGCTGCAGGGGGTGGGAGTGGGGACCCTGGACACCCCCTCAAGGAACTCCCCCCTCGAGTTTCTCTTCTGTAATTCAGAAGGATCAGCTCCTGCCCTAAACACCTCATGCTGAAAGGTAAATTGAGTGAAGTAATAATAAATGTGGGAGCTGTCTGGCAAGGTGAGAAGTGCTAAAGGAGGGAAGAGGCTCCCGTGATTAACAACATGGTAGCTCAGGGCATCTGGGCTGAAGTGCCCCCAATTGCCAGCAGGGGGAGCCCCTCCCAAGCAACTAGAGATGCCTGGGGGCCTTCGCGTCCCACAACTACTTGGGGCACGTCTGGGTCAGGCACAGAAGTCGTTCCTATAGGTTTTGGACACAGCCACCCAAACCCCCAGGGCCTCCTGGTCACCCCGTGGGGAAAGGGCAAAGCGATGTGGGCCATATCTCAGGTACCTGCTTTACTCCGGGGACCCACGTTTCCAGCCTTGGTCAGGCCTGGCCATGACACACACTCACCAGTACACCACCACCGTGTGCTTCATGTACTTGAGCAGCTTCTTGGTCTCAAACAGCAGGGGGATGTCCAGGATCACATAGCGGTATCCTGCGAAAACGACGGGAAGCCCATGGTTCAATTCTGCAAGCAAACACTAAGCACTGTGTGTCAAGCTAGGGGACAGAGTTGGAGCCATTGGCCCCTACCATCGAGAACTCCTAGCAAAGGGATATCCTGCGAGGATAGGCATAACCTCAACGCTAGCCGGCTCCAATACCATTCAAAACAGAATGCTGCAGAGAGTCACTTCTGCCGAAGATGATCAGGGAAGGCCTTGCAGGAGGGATGGCATTTGTACTGGCCTTGAAACGCAGGTAGGGCTTCTGATACTTGAACATGAGTGTCTGGAGGTGGGGGTTCCAGGAATGGGGGACAGCAAAGCATCAGGAGCAGCGAGGTTCTACTGCTCTGGCTGTGGAGGCCTCGCACAATGGGAGGCAAAGCTGGCGAGGTGAGCAGAGCAGGCACCAAGGGTTGAGTTCACCTTGATCTTGAACCTAAAGGGTTGTTATTCATGAGCAAGGAAATGACACAGAGTTGGCGGAGACTGGGAAGTTTCCAGGAGGAACTGGGCCCTTTCTGCCCTCCTTCATTTATCCTGGCTCCAAAAAACCCTAAAAAACAAAAACAAGAGTGTGGCTCCCTGCTGGAGAAGAGTCCTCCATGGCCATCGCTACCAACTCTTCACGAGAGACTCGTACAGGGGGCGGCGGCAGGAGCCCCAGAAGGAAAGAGGTGGCTTCTCTGCATTGGAGGCAGGCCTCCAGCCAAGGACTGCAGGGACTGCTCTGGAGGTGGTGGGTGGTTATGACTAAGAAAATATGTCACTCCAGTGTGGTAAAAGGCACTGGCTGGCCCTTCCAATACGAGCCAAGGCCAGTCAAGGGCAGAACCCTCACCCACGGTGACGGGGGTGTCCCGGGGCTGCCCACCCCCAAATACCGCGGGCTCTGCACTCCTAGTTCTCTTTGGGCCAGAATCTCTTGTGTAGGTGTAAAAAGCTGGCAGGGGTCCCAGAGCCATGAGGGAAAGGGATGGGCACCGCCTCCACCCAGAGATGCCTGCCTCGCTTGAATGGTATGCCACCGCAAACACTTCCCACCACAGAGCCAGACACATGCACAGGGTACAGGGCAGGCGACCCGAGCCACTGTGGTTCCCGTTCCCCAGGATCTGCTGCTCGGGAAGCCCCAGAAAATCCTTCAGCTGAACGAGGGGGTTAGGAGAATGGGCTGTGATGACATACCTGGGTTTGAGGCCCCCCCACTTCCCCACCATGTGACTTTGGGCCCCCGAACAAACCTCATCTGTGAGCGAAGGCTACCTCCCTCCCAGGAAGACGGTAAGGATCAAACGAGCGAAGGCTCGTAAACCACTCCCAGCGCCTCCCCCAGACAGTCCCAAGTGCTCCATAAATGAGGGTTATTATTACTACCGCTCCCTGGAAGAAGGGGGGGGACCCACAGTTCCAGGTCCCCTGCTCGCCTCCCAGCTCAGAACAGAAGCCAAGACCAGACCCTCTCTGGGCCTCTTATCTCCCTTTCCTGCTCCACCCCCACCCGCCCCTGCCCCCACACTGTCCTTTCTCCTCGGCCCCTCTCGGGAGCTCGTGGCCAGCTCTTCGGTTCACCGGCAAAGGGCTATTCAGCTGTCACATCCCTCCTGCTTGATAAGCTCTGCAAACTATCTGGACTCTATTAAGACATCCGTCTGCCTACACAGAGACCTCCCCAACAGCTGGTGATCTTATCTGACGTTTGATTGTACCAACTTTGACAGTTGTATTTGTTATACTCATCAGGGAAAAACTGGGACTGTGGAAGCCACAGCTGTCGTCCCCATTTTTCACCTTATCGAGCTGAAAAGAGCTTTCTGGCTTTTATTTAAGTGGTGGTGGCTGGGGAGAAGGGAGGCTGGGTGGATGACACAGCAGGAGAACTTTGGAGCGGGTGACATTATCTGCTGCTTAATTTCAGAAGGGGAGAGCCGCCGCCGCCTCAAAGCCCTGCAGATGTACTTGCAACTGGCCAGGGAGCGAACGCAAACGGGCAGGACTGAAAGACAGAAGGCTTCGCTCCTGGGTGGGGGCCAGGAGGGGGTCGTCACACAGACACGGGAGGCAGGACAAAGGCAGAAAGAGTCCAGAGACTCTCCTTGAGGGAGGAGAGAGGGAGGGAGGTCTGCAGCAAGGTCCTAAGGTGCAGAACAAGCTGGCCCAGCAGGGAGGATGCCTGGAGCCCCCTCTCTCCCTGGCCAGAGCAGGGGAAAAGGGGTGAGGGGGGAGGTCAACACCGTGGACGGCTGTCAAGTCCTCTCCTTCTGAAGGAAGGTGCAGGGCAGAGGAAGATGGGGTGGGGAGAGGCTCCCCACTCCACGTGAGAACTTGATGCATGAGAGGATAAAATAAGGCCAGGATCACAGTGCAAAAGCCACGAGAAAACCTAGAAGGCTCCCCCATGCCCTCCAGGAACAAAGTCTCAGCATTGTGACTGATGATGGGGAGACAAGCAGCCAGGCTTTCCATTCTGATGCCCGGGCTGGTGGCCACATATGCCAGAGGCTGGCGGGAAGATCTGCAGGGGCCCCAGGCCAGCCTCCCGCCTGGTCTGAAGCCACTGCCCTCTGCTTCTCCACTCTGGTGGCTGACCCCCTTCTGCACCTGCTCAGGTCACCCCGGCCCAAAAGCGTCCTAAGAACAGGGCTGGCACAGGGGCTATAGCTTGGGAAAGGCTGCCAACCTCCAGAAGGTTCTTGCCAACTGAGCAGAGACCCCGGCTTTTCCCTGTCCCTTCTTTCAGCCGGCACACGCCAGGCTAACTCTCTCCACTGAGCCCTTGCCCCAAAGGACTATCCTCCACGTAAGGACTCCTCTCCCTGCCCCTGCCCCGCACCTGCCCTGGCCATTCTGGGTCCTCCCCAGTGCCCAGTCTGCAAGCTTACTTTCCAGTTAGCCCGACCAGCACCAAATCTGACTCGACCATGGTTTATACCACGTGGTGATCCACAGTCACTGATGTGGACCCGGTCCCCCGAATAGCTTCTCGAGGATGGCATTATTAGCCTCACCATGCAGAGGGGCTGGCTCACTTGACAACGTCACGCAGCTAGAAGCTATAAGGCCAGGACTGAAACTCAGGTCTCCAGACTCCACTATTTGTCAGCTGTTACTACTCCCAACCCTGCTAGAAAAATCAACTTACTTCCTGGGGATCGTGGCTCAAAAGCCTCAAGTGTCTCTTCTCACTCAATTGTCAACCTCTTTAAATGCTGAGGGACATGTGCACCTTTCCTCTGGGGCTGCCACGAGGCTCTGCGTGGGGGTGTGCAAAGAACAGTGTGAACTCCACAGCTGGGCCAGCCAGCTCCCCTTCTCCCTGGCTAACCTCTCTGCAGAGGAGGAGGGCCCCGGCCTTGGAAGAAGAGGGCTCTGCCTCACCCCTGTCCCAGGTCCTGGGTCTTACCTCGGAGGAAATACTTGAAGGTCTCCTTCATCATTTCCTTGCGGATCTCAGGGTGGGTGATGGTGTTGAGCAGATGCCGCCGGTCAGGCTGGTTAAAGATCAGGTCCCCCAGGACCTTGCGATTGATGTCACCATTCTCCAGCAAAACCTCAGTGCCAAAGGCCTCCACGATGCGCCGGTGGGCAGGGTATCCAGGCTGGACAACTGTGGCATGAGGAGGGGGCTGGGTCACTCTCTAGAGCCTCCAGGCCAGCCAGAGGCCCCCAAATGACTAGAGGCAAAATGATGGGGGAACCCACGGGTGCCTCTTTCCGTTGGAGCAAAAACCAAATGAGGAGGGAAGGCAGTTGAAGAAAAGAGCAGAGCGCTTGGAACCCCTTGAATGGGTCACAGGGTGAGGTGAAGGAGAGGGATGAGAAGGGGCGGGGCAGGGAGCAAGAAATCAGACCAGGGCCGACGGGAAAGCCTTCCCCTCCTCCGAGGCCTTGAAAGGACTCAGAATAAGGTGAGACACAATGGCAGAAAGGGGTACAGGGGAGCTGCTGCGCAGTCCCATCACCTGCCCCTCCCTAACTCACCGTGGCGGGCAATGACGTCAACATCAATCACCGCACAGCCCAGCTGCTGGAACACCTGGATCACCGAGCTCTTGCCCGAGGCAATGCCCCCTGTGAGGCCCACCAGGAACATCTTCCCAGGAAAAGAGGAGGCCAGTGAGAATGCCGAACCAGGGGCCGAGGAGTCACTGGAGTAGGGCACGCGTGGCTGGTTGGGATGGCCCGCCCCAGGAATGCCAGAAGGACCTGCCTGGGATGACAGCAGGCCTGATGAGTGTTGGGCCTGAAGACCCAGGGCCGGGCGGGTGGGGGGAGGCGAAGGAATGGAAGGGAAGATGCGGCCTGCCCAGGCAGAGTGGAGTTCTGAGCTTGGGGAACTCTGGATCCATCCTAAGATAGAAAACTCTTTCCGGACGGGCCTCCAGTAGTCTTTAGAAAACATTCATAAACAAGGCAAACCAACATAGTACAAATTTAGCAATCAAACTGCTGAGTAAGCAGAACAAGGTCAGGTGCTGTTAAGCAGAGTGCTTTCTGGAAGAGCAGTACCCCGCTGCAGGCAAATTTCGCATAGGAAGGGGACACCTGTCCCTCTGTGGTGAATCCAAGGCACTTTCCAGATGCCCACAGAGCCCCCACTCTAGAGTCTGGGGACACTGAGGCTCATGGGGAAGAATGTCTTGCCTGCCCACTGCCCCCAGCACCAGCACTGTCTGGGTGGCTCGCCTAGACCGGGAAGAATCCTCCCTCCTCAAGCAGAAGAGGCCCAGATGGGGAGCCCAGAGGAAGCGGCGGCTCGGGGGCCAGGAGGCCTGAGGTTTAGAGGAGTGTGGATCTTGCCGGGGCGGAATGTGAGGGAAGGAGGACAGGCTGTGGGAGGGAACGCTGGGCTGGTGCAGGGGTGTGCGGCTCGCTCAGACTGAGGAGCAGGGGCCTCTGCAGACCCCGTTTCTCTATGCACGATGCTGTGTGACCCTGGACAAGTCACCTGTCCCTCGGGACCTCGGTGTTCTCATCCATAAAAGGGGGCTGACGGAACCTATCTTCTAAGGCTGTTTGCAGACCGAATGAGAAAATGCATCGGAAGCCCTCAGGACACTGCCTTTTCCACGGGGAGTGTCCAGGAGAGGAAGTGAGGACGGAGACGTGGGACGGAAGGCGGGTGCTGAAGTCACACCGCCAGGCCGGGAGACTAAAACAGACGTTCGTGAAGTCGGGTCCCCATTCTCACAGCCCCCGACTATCTCACAAAAGACTTGTTTCGAGTCATGTTGCATTTTCTGGAGTAAACAGGGTTACCATGTCTCGGACTTTGCTCCCAGGCTGGAAGAAACTACACTGACGACCACCAGGTCTCTCCCATCCCTCCCTCAGCATCAAATCACTTCTCTAGCACCTTGAAATCTGTCATGGGACTTTTTTTTTTTTTTTTGTGAAACGGCAGATTTACTGTCCTAATTACACTTTGCTTGAGCTTATACAGAAATGAGTTTGCTTCCCCTGAGGACACACCGAGTGACAGGGGGAGGCAGCTGCTCGAATGTGGGTGGTGGGGAGGACCAACCCAGAAGTTTAAATCTGCCCAGGCTCGTTCTCCCAGGGCAGCCAGGGGAGGAGAGAGGAGAATACCCACCAGAGTCGTCATCCAAACGGAGAGGCCTAACTCAATTATTAAACCATTTGCAAAGCATTTCCCCTCAATCTCTGTGAGCCTGGAGTCGCCCCCCGGTGGTCTCCCTCCAGTTGACACAGAGAGGACTTGAGGGTAAGGTTCAGTTGTCAAAAAAGATTTGTTGTTCACTCAGCTGAAGCTTTGAAATGGAAAATCCAGCAACAGCATTGTAATCCCAGCTCTGTCCTGTCGCCCCCCCCCAAAGCCGTGAGCTTGCCTCTCCTCTGCAGAAGACCGATCTGGAAGAATGGGAGTGGAACCTGAGAAGAGGCGGTGGTGGACGGAAGGGGCAAGGGCCAATTCTGCCCCAGGCCCTGGCCCCTGGCTGTTGAAAACAAGCCACTATCACCTGGGCACCCAACTTCGCCAGACTTGGCTGAAGGGGCCCCAGCAGAGCATGTGACCTCAGCTCCTGCCCGTTCACAGGACCAGGACCCCTCCCGGGACACGCAGAATGGGAATTTCTAGCGATGGCGATGGCGCAGCTCTGCTGAGTCACAGGCTTGGAATCGACTTTAACTCTTCATTGACAGTGAGCAGATTAAGGGCCAGAGAGGAAGGGACGTACCTGTGGCCACAGCTATTACTGGAGCCTGACGTGAATTCAGGGCTCCCACCTCTGACTCTAGACTCCTGCCTTAACATACTCAGGAAATGAAAAATTAATTTATCCTTAGACTAAGAGAGAATAAGGACGGCGAATGTGGCTATAGGCAAATCAATTCCGAGCCAAAGAAAAATGATTTCTAGATGATCATGGTGGTGCTTGCCCTCTGCAGAACGGGGGTGAGGTCTTACGGACAACAACCAGAGCACGGATGTCAATTCCAGGCTCAGCTCCGCCCCAGACTCTTGGGGTAACTTAATGAATGTCTACCGTTCTCTGTGCTTCGGTCAACCATCTGTGGAAACAGACCAACAGCTGCTTGGCTTCTGTCAGGGAGGCCGAGGGGGTGGAGGAGGACATGCTCTGGGAGGCCGTGGGGGGCCCCTGGCTGAAAGGGGCTGGACAAATAACAGCTGTTCCCATCCAACAAGCCGTCCGCAACTCATTCCTCCGCTAACCGAGGACTGAGCCCCTCTGTGCCTTGCAGCGCCGCATCGGGGACCTCTCGGGTGACCGAAGGAAAACGTAGGTCCCGCCCCTCAGGAAAACTGGACGGAGAGACAGTAACACGTGAAAGCAGCCAAGAACAGAGCAGCCACAGGTGAGCCAGAGTAATGACACGCTATTCACCCTGGGCCGGGGTGTGTGCACGCTCGCACGGACCCACTCCCAGGCCTGCTCACGGACCTGCCCAGGGGGGCAGCTGCAGTGAGCCAGAGCCCATGTCCCCTGTAGGCTTAGCAAGGAGGCAAAGACGGCTGAGGTTCCAACTGCCCCTAAGACTCACCTAGACCTGTCTGGCAGCTCCTTCCCAGGGAGACCCACGGAGCAGTGAGCACCTCGGGTAACCTGTGCTCCTGACCCCGCTGCTGCTCTGGCTCGGAAGTCCTTGTTTCCCCTCATCCCACCGCCATTTGCGTGCAGGCAGCGGGCACCTCACAGCAACTCCTAAACCTGGCCCTGATCTGAATCCCCTATGAAACGTCAGGAAAGGTCCAGAGGACCCGGGCTCCATGCTACTGTCCCAGCCAGCGTGGCACCAAAACCGCTGCTAAAATGTAAGGTTAGGGGCGCCTGCGAGGCTTAGTCCATTGAGCGTCTGCCTTCGGCTCAGGTCATGATCCCAGGGTCCTGGGATTGAGGCCCGCATCGGGCTCCCCGCTCGGCGGGGAGCCTGCTTCTCCCTCTGCTTCTGCTGCTCCCCCTGCTTGTACTCGCTCTCTGTCAAATAAAGAAATAAAATCTTTAAAAAAAGTAATAAAAATAAAGTGGAAGGTTGTAGACTGTAAGTCAAGAAGCCTGGGTCCCAGTCTCTCTGCATTCTGCCATAAAACTGTGTGACGGTGGGAGCATTCTCACCAGCCTGGCTCAGGGTGGTAAGTGCTCCATAAATGACAAAAAGCTGATCCCCCAAATGCCTGCCCCTGTCTGACCCTCAGTCTCCACACCTGTGAGCGTGGGGCTGATGCTAACTGGGGCTTTCTTCCTCCCTTTTGTAGTGCGGCACTTCGCAGAGCCGTCCGGAGATGTTCGCCCGGGAGACCAATGAACGACAAGACTGCTGGTGGCCCGGGAATCCTCCTCCTCAGTACTAGAAGCTGCTCCCAGAGCCAGCTTGGCTGGAGGAGGAAGGAGACGCCGAGTCCCATGGTAACAGAGAAAAGCAAATGCCCAGCACAAGGGAAATGGAAGCTGGATTCCGGGAAATAATCCCAGGCCTGGCGGCATCAGCCAAGGCGGGCCTCCAATCCCAGGGGAGCCACATCCAAATCCTTTCTTCTCCCTCACTCTCCCTGTCAGGGGAAAGACAGCAGGGTGTAAAGAAAAGGGTTGGGACCTGAGTCACAGAGGTGGGGTCTGCAGTCCATGAAGTGAGGAGCGAATTTCACTGTGCTCTGTAAATGGTGGTTGGGGGGGGGTCCCTCTCGTTGAGCTTCCCCAAACTGCCTTTCATTTTTTACACCTTGGGCACCAACAGCCCAGAGAAGATGAAGAAAAAACATTCAAGGAAGAACAGTCTTGGGGCGCCCGGCTGGACTGGTCAGTGGAGCATGCAATTCTTGGTCTCAGGGTTGTGAGTTTGAGCCCCACGTTGGGTGTAGAGATTACTTTTAATCTTTAAAAAAAAGTCTCTCTTGGAATCTTTTCTGGTGGTGTTTCTTAGGGAAAAATGAGAGTAGGCGGCTCCATGGGTCTCCAGACACAAAACCCTGCTGCCCCTTGCTATCTGTCCTAGCTCTGACTCCACTAGGCCCACCCTACAAACCTAAGTCCCATCCCCTGCACCCAGACCTGGCCAGTGGCCTCTTGACTCCACCCTCCAGCCCCTGCCTGGCTTCTCCCAAAATGGCCAGGGTCGGGGCTTCAAGGGGACTTCTGATCATGTCACTCCCCTGCTTAAAACCCTCACTGCCTCCCTCCCTCTCCTCCTATCCTCCTAGCCTGTCACAGAAGCCTCTGGGCCCCATGTAACCTACCCACCTTCGACCCCTCTGCCCCCACACCCCCCCAGTCAAGGAACCTGGTCCAACCTTGCACGCCTGCTTTCTGTCCCTGAAAATTCAGGCTCTTTCCCACCTCAGAGCCTCCATGTACTACGCTGCTCCCCCTGCCACCACGCTCACTTCCTAGCTAACTCCCCTAGGTTTATTCTGCATTCATTCCTTCAGCCAGTCAGGCACCAGGCCCTGCTCAAAACAAGAGTGCCTGCCCCCTCCAAGCAAAGCCTACACTCTACTGTGGGAGGCAGGGGGTGGGGCGAGGGTGGAAACAATAAACTCACAATATGTATGGTGATGTTAGGTGGGGAGCATATCGAGAGCAATGGGGGTCAATGTCTTTTTTTTAAGATTTTATTTATTTCTTAGAGCATGTGCATGAGCCGGGGGGGGGGGGGGGGAAGGAGCAGCGGGAGAGGCAGAGAATCTCAAGCAGACTCCACACTGAGCGCAGAGCCCAACGCAGGGCTTGATCTCATGACCCCGAGATCATGACCTGAGCTGAAAAAATAAAAAGAGTCAGACGCTTAACTGACTGAGCCACCCAGGGGGTCATCATCTTAAATCAGGACCAGGGAGGTCTAAGTGAGGGCCTGAAAGCAGCAAGAAGGCACATCACAGCTCCACTCAGGGCAGCCCTGTCCATCCCCCAACTCAAATCAGGTCCCTGGCCTCTCTCTGCGCCATTATTTCCCTCCCTGACTGTTTTCGACGTGTTAAATAAAATAAGCTCCACGAGGCCACGAGCTGTGTCATTTGCAACCCTTTGTCTCTGGCATCTAGCTTAGTGCCCAATGTCTATCCATCATGTACCAGGTGAGTGATACTGGTCAAGTTACTTAACCTTTTGTTGACTTGGTTTCTTCATCTGTGAAGCTAATGGCACCTACTCTGAGTCACTGTGAAGGGTAGAAGAGTTCATACATATAAAGTGTTTCATTCTAAGTGCCTAGCATACATTTATGCCAAGCACTCACCAATGCTCCCCATTAGTTACGAGAAAGTGTTTGAAAGCTCTTTATAGAATGAACAACTGAATGAGTCCATGACTAGGGAAAGGGAGAGAAAATACTTGGGGTCACATTCTCCTGTCAGTGGCAAGGGGGAGGCTGGAACCAACCTCCCAGCCTGCTCTCTTTTCCATGCGAACACGCTGCCTGAGGATAGTATATCCCTCCTGGGGGAAAAGAGGGAAACAAACAAAACACCCCATGGGTTAAGCGGAATAAGAAACTGATACCCGAATGGACACTCTTTCTTTCCTCCCTTGGGAGAGCTCAGGACTTAACTTGGAAGCAAGTTCTGTTGCTTTGCATCTCCCAATCAACAGCCCCAACCTGCCTGTGCTGGGGGGGGCCAGGACCTGGCTCCCTCATTAGCTTGCAGCTTCCCTTCCTCCTCCTCCTGCAGCCTCCCAGGATTTCACACCAGGCATGCATGACCTGCCAGACACTTCTTCCAAATTCTTTCCAAAGAGGATGTATCCATTTTGCTCCAATGATCAATATAATCATTCATGAAAACGAGTCATTCCCTGCCTTGGGACCCAATTATTTTCTCGTGGAACCAGTGGTTGAAAAAATATATTGTTTTCCAGTTAACTAGTAAGTGCTATTTTTATCTATGGTTTCCCCACTCCAAATCTTTCATTATTGGGGAGAGGCTGCCGTTTAAACCTCAGTCCAAGTTGTCATCTGCTAGGCCTATTAAGTCAGTACCTCCTCCAAGCTGCCAATTACCTGGAGGGAGCCCCAAGAGAAGGTGCTGGTGTTAAGTCCCTGTCTCCCCTCTCCCCTGCCAATACAAAGGGAAGGGGAGGGAACAGGTCACTCTCCTCGAGCATTCTCCAAGCATAACCCATCAGTGCAGGGAGCTTTTATGGGTGGCCGCGGAGGCTGTTTGCACTGAAATACTATACTGGTGCTTAGCCAGAGGAAGGATCACAGGGAATGCCAACTCTCAGGGGCTTCAGAGTCACGGGGACCTCAGATGGGATCTCAGCTCTGTCCCTTAACTAGCTCTGTGGCCTTGGGCAACTTCAGCATTGTGGGCTTAGTTCCTTGTGTATAAAAGGTGATTAATAATGACGACTCATGGGTTTTGTCAGAATTGAATGAGGTGACACGTCACGGCCACCTCCTCTTCCCCAACTCAGTGTGTGACATGTCACAGTCATTGCAATCTACTCCACTTCCCCAAAGGGCATCCTCCACCCTCTCAGTTGCTCAGGCCACAAACTTTGGTGTCCTCCTGGCTCCTCGCGCACAATCTTCATCCTGCCCACTAGCGCCCCCTGCTGGCTGTGCTCCCCGCTACCTTCACAACCCAGGGGGACACTGCTGGGTCCTTCTACCACTGTCTTGCTCCTGGATTACTGCAGTCGCCTCAGCGATTTTCTTGCTGCCTTTTGCTCCCCAACCGTCTGCTCATGATATAGCAGCTAATGTGAGCCCTTAAAAATGCAAGTCCAGTCATTTCATCCCTTTGCTCAAAATCCTCCAATGGTTCCTCTCTCATGTAGAGCACGAGCCACGTCCTTACAGGGTCCTTCAGGGGCTTCACGATGGACGCAGCCATCTCTGTTCCCAGCATCTCCTATCACTCTCCCCCGTGACCTCAGCCCTCCAGACACACTGGTCGCCTTGCTGCTCCTTGACTATGTCGAGCGTACTCCCACCTTGGGTCTGTGGATATGCTGTTCCTTCCACATGGAAAGCTCTCCCCCCAGAGGGCTGCATGGCTTACACTCTCCTCTGCCTGACCATCACCCTTTCAGAGACTGTCCCGAATATATAAAACAGCACCCTCATTTCACTCTCTAGTCTCCTCACGGTTGCACTTTTCTTCATAGCACTTACTAACTTATCACTACCAACGTATTACATATCCACATGTTCATCTGTCGTAATCTGCCTCTCCCCAGCATCTGGGCACTACTGTATCCAAGGTGCTGAAAACAGGGCCTGACAAGCAGGAGGCCCTCAAAAACATCTGTTGAATGAATACATAAAGCACGCAGGAAAATGTCCAGCTCATAGGTAAGAAGGAACTTAACATTAACTATTTTATTTTTTATTATTTTTAAAGATTTTATTTGAGAGAGAGAGAGAGAACATGCAAACAACAAAACCTTTTCCACATCACTTCCTATCCCTACATTTCTGGGCTGACAATATCTTGGACTCACAGATGAGGAAACGGGGACAGAGAAGGCGAGGTTTCCAACAGGCAGGATATAAGAGGAGCCGCCCTACCTGGGTGGCTCAGTCGGTTAAGTGGCCAGCCGACTCTTGGTTTCAGCTGGGGCCATGGTCTCAGGGTCGTGGGATGGAGCCGTGTGTGTGTGGGGGGTGCTTACAGCTCAGTGCTGAGTCTACAGAGTCTGCTTGGGGCTCTTTCTCTCTTCCTCTCCCTTCCCCACTGCACCCCCACTCGCACATGCACTTGCACTTTCTAAATAAATAAAATCTTAAAAAAAAAAAAAAGAGTGGGGGCGCCTGGGTGGCTCAGTCGGTTAAGTGTCTGCCTTCGGCTCGGCTCATGATCCCAGGGTCCTGGGATCGAGTCCTGCATAGGGCTTCCTGCTCCACCTCTGCTTTTTCCCTCCCTCGCTCTCTCACTCTCTCTCATGAATAAATACATAAAATCTAAAAGAAAAAAAAAAAAAAGAGTAGCTGCCCACATTTGAGCACTATGTGCCAGGGACATCCCTCATCCCACCTGATCACAACAACCACCCAGTGAAGTCAGTTCTTTGGTTTATGCCCATTCTAAAGGTGAGGAAATGAAAGTTGAAAGAAGTTAGATATTTCTGCATGGTAGTTCCAGGACACCTGGGGCATACTTGAAGATCTTCCAAGGGGCACAAAGGCACAGTGTAGTAGGAATACATTTCCCACTCAATGCCCACTGCCTCTACCAATGGGAACAGACCAGCTTTGGAACATGCCTGCATCCTCTCCTTTCCCAGGTCTCCATTTACCCTGCCCCAGCTCCCAGGTTTCAAAGAAAGGCACAACTACCCACCCAGGCCAAAATCTTACTAAGGTGCACTGTCCCTAGTGCAAATTTCCCCTGGCACCACCAAGGGGCACTTGGAAACATCAGTATTCATGCTGAGGATGTGCCTGCCTGCAGTGACTGCGTAACAAATGCTCCTGCTGAGTCAGGTGGTTTCCAAATCTTTGCCTTCAATAAAGTTCGAGGACCTAAAAGAACTGTCTGCTGGCAGGTCATTAATAGTTGATTTCAATGACAGATCACTGTGATTTTTTTTGGCCATAAGTCAGAGGGTGTTCAAAGAGCTGAGTAATATTACCACAACAAAATGTCTTCAAGTCCTACGTATTTATTTACATGAACCAACTTTTTCAGTGCTTATGGCCACAAATAGAAGTTCTGCTCATTCTAGCAAATATACACGATACACACAGGAACTTTAAAAAGTTCCACTTAGCTTATTAAGAGAAGCATTTCAAATAAAACTTATGTTTGACAATTGATCAAAACCAGGTGTTTTGATCAATTGTACATTTTGCAAGTATAAAAACTCAACCCAAGAAAAATAGTTTAATATTACAATCCCAAGACAATTTTCAAAAATGTTTTAACTTTTTTGTTGTTTGTTGCAGAGAAGTAGGATGACAAACCAAAGGCTTTCAAGCATAAAATGTATCATACTAGAAGAAAATTCTGGGGAGGAAATTAGGTAGAAATATAAGTTGGAGGAAAAATAGCAATGTAAAATTTCAAAAGTTAAACTGGTTTGTCTATTTTTTTCAAAGGATAAGGGAAATCAAATCACTATGGTATTGAGATTCCATTGCAGATTTACATGCCTAACAGTTTCATTTTTAAAATGTCTAATATTTACAATTAACTAGAAATCATCTCCTTTGAAAACGTCAAGAGAAAATTTTTAGCTATCTAAAAACGTGCCAGTGGGTAGTTTTCAAAACAAACCAAACTTCACTGCTTGCCTGCCTTCAGTTACTAGCCCTAATCTTTTCTCCTAAGGCAAGGCACCAAGAAAGGATCTGAACCCTTTAACCATATTACTCAGGACAGATTCAGACCTTGCACAAGACAGAAGAGGATCTGTGGGAATTTATGGCCCTGCGAAAAGAAAACCACCCCAACCCGCCTGCCTACTTTCTATCCATCAGAGCTCTAGCATTGCCCAAGACCTAGGTCGGCACCCCGCCAAATCCATCTGATGTATTCTGGTAAAATCAGCTATCACCCTCCCCTCAACCCCCCCCAAAAAAACCCCTTTATTCAAAGGCTTCCGTTTCCTCATCTTTAAAATTAGGACTTAATGTCAAGGTTCATTTGGGTGATAATTTTCCCATAACTAAGGGAGAAATAAAACTTCATAAGCAAACTCAACGACAGAGGTGCCAATGTCTCCATTTGGGAAACGGGAAGGAAGAAAAGTATGGGGCCAGGCCGCCCTCTTTACCAGTGGATGAGTGGGAATCTCATGCTGCCACCCAGGCCTGGTGGGGGGCGGGGGGCGGGGGTCTTCCCTAAAACTTTATAACCAGTCCAGCCTCCTGGGGAAAAGGAAAGTGGAGGCAAAGCCTTGTCTGAGATGATCACTCAGCAAAACAGCAGTACCCAGCGAAGCAGTTTTAATCCACCCTAAGAGGTTATCATTCCCGTTTTCCAGATGAGCAAACTGGGAGTCGGAAAGGCACGCAAGTTCACAAAACTGGAAAGGGCAGACACTGGATTCAAAAATAAAATAGGTCAGGGGCGCCTGGGTGGCTCAGTAGTTAAGCGTCTGCCTTCAGCTCAGGTCATGGTCCCAGGTCCTGGGATCGAGCCCCGCATCGAGCCCCGCATCGAGCCCCGCATCGGGCTCCCAGCTCAGCAGAAGCCTGCTTCTCCCTCCCCCACTCCCCCTGCTTGTGTTCCCCCTCTCGCTTTGTCTCTCTGTCAAAAAAATAAAATCTTAAAAAAAAAAAATTCTCTCCCTTTAAAAAAAAAAACAACAAAAAACAAAAATAAAATAGACCTGACCACAAAGTTCTGAAGCATTGGGACTTTGGGCTGAACCTGCGTTTGAAACCACATTCTGCCACAATTCTAGCTGTAAACCGCTCTCCGTTTCCACAGCTGTGTAACAGGAAAATAACACCTTGCTTAGTAGGGTTGCTGTAAAGGCAATGGGCCATGGATGCCAAAGGGGCTGCTACACAGTATGTGCTCAACAAATTGTAGCCCAGGTTTGAAAAAACAAGGCGCGCACTGCCCGCCCCACCGCGCAGCACAACCGGTGCGCCTCGGACGGGGTTCGAAGCGCCCAGAGCCAGGCCCGGCGCCGGGACGCGGGGCCTCGGGGCCTCAGGCGGGGACCCAGCCCCCTGGGACAGAGCAGCCCCGGGGCGCCGCCCCCCACCCCCACCCCGCGCCGGGTCCGGCCGTTGACGCCCGCCTGCGGGGCGCGCTACGTACCCGAGGCCTCTGACCCTGCCTGGGCCGCCGCCGCTCGCCCAATCTCAGCGGCGCTTACTGGCTCCCGGCGGGCAGGCGGGGCCTCGCGAGCGCGCGCACGCAGACCGGACGTCCGGCCGGCGGAAAGGATGGGCGGGGAAGGCGCGCGGTCCCAGCGCGCTGGGCATGGTGGGCACCGCGGGCTTGCTGCGCATTCCGAGCCAGAGCCCTCCCACGCCGAGGGGAAAAAAAAAAAAGACCCGGAAAGTCCTAGCTTCAAGCTCAGGCCTTGGCCACCTCTAGGTGTGCAGCCCCTGGCAATAGCTACGGCACGTAACTGCGCGCCTCCAACCCGCCAGGTCCGAAGAGCACTCTGTAGTGCAGCACTCATTGAATTTTCACAGGTGGCTACTGCCACTGTCCCCATTTCACACAAGAAACTGATTTTCAGAGGTTAATCCGTTTGCTGTCTTACAGTGTCAGCTGGCTGTAGAGTTCGTTCTGTCCGTGCAAGCCCAGCAAGTCACTTAGCCCCTCACCGTGTCTCCGCTCTTCAAGTGGGGATAATCACTACTATGCTGTTTGTTGAAGCATTAGAAATACATAAAAATACCTAATGGTGTCTCACATATAGTAGGTGGTCCTTAATTACCCACCTTCCTTTCCCTAAACTGGACCTCTGCTTTCTGCTTCCTTTAAGGTAGGAATCTTGTCTATGTTCACCACAAATATCCCCAGTGCCTAAAACAGTGCCCAGTACAGTAGGGATCTGATACACTGAAGAATGAAATAATTCAACATCTTTCTCTGACCACTCCAGTCCCTGAAACTTTTCCTCTTAATGTCAACAGCACCGGCTGCTATCACCCAATAAATAGGCTTGCATCTCATGATCAAAGGGCCCATTTGGTCCAAACACCAATCCAGTGTTTGAATCTCCTCTACATCACCTCTGGGGTCTAATCTTGGCCATGCCCAATGTCAGGGAACTGTTTTTCAAGAGAGCTTCATGCTGTCCAAATTTGAAGTCCAGTCCTGACAGTAAGAAAGTTTTTCCTTAGGTAATACAGTATCTCCCCTAGTTCTAATCTGTGGGATCATGCAGAACAATTCCAATTCCCATTCCATAAGGCCAGATCTAATGGCCCGGTTTCCTTCTTGCATCAAACAATTTACAGATAACCTAGCTTTGTGGTTCTCAACCTTTTCCCTACTCCTGACACATCAGAGGGATACACAACTCCCATCAGTAACCCTGGTTGCCATGGCAATGACAGGGAGAGGAATATACCTTCCCCTCTCTCAAATTATCAAGCTCTTCTTGGGGTATATTGTTAGGAAACCCCTGCAGATGATCCTGCTTTTCCCAGACACTGCCTTACGGTATTGTGAGCATTGGTGTACAGGCAGGGGCCTTGTCTTTTAAGTAGGCGTCTTTGTGGTCCGGTGGACCAACAGTAGCTGCAACTCTGCTCTGCATCTCTGCTGGGATGATCCCAGAGGAAAGGCTGAAGGATGCTGCAGGGCCTTCGACCCAGGTACGTCCTTGGAACTGAAGCTCTACCTTGGCAGTTTGGAGGTGATGCCATCAAGGATTTTTTCGGCTCAAACACATAACGTCTTTTACTCAGGATAGCAATAATAAGGTGGCTCTGGCTGTTTACACGGTCTCATTTCATCCTGACAGTGACCTGCATCTCAGTCACCCCTGTGTCCTTGGCATTAAGCACGATACATGGAATATGGTGCTGCTTCAAGTTGTTTGATGAACAACCCTCTAAGTCCGAGAGAGATGACTCCTTTGACTCCTGGGTCTTTGACTCTTGGTTCTTAAAATTAAATTTACTTTCTGTATGTTTATTTTAGATAAATATTAATATGCAATTAAATTTATGCCAGACCTTACAAATACCATTAATATTTATCCTTTATTAAACAGCTTCAAAAAAAAAAAAAAACCTCCCATAGGTTGTCACCAGCTGGAAGATAAAGTCCAAACTTCTTCTGAAACTTAAGGCCTTCTGTGACCTGGCCCCAATCACCCCGCTAGACATGTGTCTCACCGTATGTCTCACCATATGTTCTCCCTTGGGAAAAGCCAAGAAGGAAAGTGATTTAGTTACTGCACCAGACTTTGCGTTAAGACACCAGGTTCAAGTCTGAATTCATATTAAGTAGCAGTGAAACTTCAGACTAATCACTGAACTTCTTGTGTTCTCATTGTAATAAGGGGAGTAACACCTGCCCTGCTCATTACACAGCGTCAGAGACAGTTGATGGTGGGGATCAAAGAAACAGTGTGCTAGCACATTTTGTGAGCAATAAACACTATACAAACACAATGGGTCACCATACCGCGTGTTCCTGCCTCTGCCCTTTCCCTGTAACCCTTCTTTCTCACCATTCATTCATTCATTCATTCATTCACACATTAAGTAATCCAACAAATGTTAATTGAGGGCCCACTCTGTGCTGGCCCAAAGGATACAGAGGTGAGGAAAATCCAACATATTCTCTGCCTTCACAGAACACAGGGTCTTGTGGGAGAAAATGGTTGCAAACTGTATAACCACACAAACAAAAGTAAAACTGCAGTTGTGATTCCAGCTCAGGGGTGGGTCCACATGGCCCCCAGAAATTATAATGGAGGATCCGGCACTTAAGTTGCCTCCAAGGCCAAGTTCAAAGTCTGCTTTCTTCAGGAAGCCCTTTCTTTTTTTTTTTTTTTTTAATTTTTTTTTTTATTTATTTGACAGAGAGAGACAGCGAGAGAGGGAACACATGCAGGGGGAGTGGGAGAGGGAGAAGCAGGCTTCCCGCGGAGCAGGGAGCCCGATGTGGGGCTCGATCCCAGGACCCCGGGATCATGACCTGAGCCGAAGGCAGACGCTTAACGACTGAGCCACCCAGGCGCCCCCAGGAAGCCTTTTCTAACAATGCTGCCCCAAAGATCTGCATCCCCTGCCCCACCCTGAACTGTAGTTAGCTTCTCTCTCTAGCTCATTTAATCATACCCAGTCAGGCCGTGTATTTTTTCAAATTGCACCTGGTTTTCCCAACTTTACCGTAAGTGCCTTCTAGCAGGGAATGGCCGGCACACTCTTAAATTCCACAGATTTAAGCCACAGAAGGCTCGACCCACTGCGTTCCAGACCCATGTGTCAGGCGCTGTCATAGGAAGGAAGGGTACCCTTCCTGAAAGTGAGCTCCAGGGGAGACAGGAAGCTGCCAAAGACCATCTCCCTGTCCCTTATTCACAACTGAGCAAACTACCCCTGTTCTTCAGAGGAGAAGATCTCTCTTCCTTAGGACAGCCAGGCTGCTGCCTAGTATGATCTTTCAACAACAAGAATTTCGTCATCTCTTTCCCCAGCTAAAAACCTTTCCAGCAGCTTCCAATAGTCTTCAGGATAAAGCCCAACCCCCTCAGCATGGCCTCCATATCCCTCCTGGTCGACTCCTGCCTGCCTCTCTCGTCTCAACCTCCAAAAGGCTCATATAATTCTCGCTGCGGGACCTCAACAGCACCCCACTCTCAGGCAGCTGGACTCCCCCAGCCCCCACCCATTTGTCTGGTTCCCCTTTGAAAACTCAGCTCAGCCATCTTTTTGTCCAGAACCTCTTTCCCCAGGCTAAGGGTGCTTCCAGGGTCCTGCTACATCTGGTGTTCCCACTCTCTCACACACTGTATACCATAATGGTCAGTCTGTGTAGCTACCAACGTGTAGAGTGAAGCCAGCATGGGGACAACTGTGTTGTTCTATCCCTCATTCTCTAGTTCCTGCCATAGAGCCTGGCATGTGGTGAGTGCTCCAAGGTGTTGAATAAATGAACCACAACCTGGCTCATGCTTTCCTAGGCCCATTAGAAGAAATGGATCTCTGACATGCTGGGAGTACAGCAAGGGCCTTGATCTGTGATGGACATCATGAGAAAGTTTTTCTTTGATTATCACAGGGAATGCTGACTTCCTGGGAAGGGAAATAATAATTTATTAGGCACTGACTGTCTCAGACACTTTACTGTTTTACCTGCATTGTCTCATTATTTAAGTAAGGACACTGAGGCTCAGACAGGTTAAGTGACTTGCCTAAGGTCACTCATCAGGCAGAGGTAAAACCAGAATTTAGAACCCAGGGAGTTAGACTCTGAAGCGGGTTCTCTTAATCACTATATTCTACTGTCTCCAGTAATAACTGTGAAGGGGTTACAGAGGTATCCACAGTAGAACTAAACTCCAGAATCTGCAGTTTCACAGGCACATTCCTCAGCCACCCTTTGGGCTCTGCTGTACCTCACTGCCTTTGTAGAATGCTTCAGCCAGAATGGGAAGGATAGAAAGAGCCAGGAGAACTAGATGGGAGAATCCTGCTCTTTTAATGTGATGAGGCACTCAGGAAGCTGGGAATGTCTACCTTGGAAAAAAGAATTTTAGGGAACCAGATATTAATTGAAGAATATGTAACAATTATATAGAGGGACACAGGATTATATGCTTCCATGTAACTCCCTAAGGCAGAACTTGGCCAACCTTCAACCAGTGAGAACTGTCTGAAGGTGGAAGGCTCTCTGTTACGGGGTGGGGGGATGGGGAGGAACAAATATGAGAACTCTTGGAATCCCAAGAAACTATCACAGACCCAATTTAGGAAACCCTACACTGTACTGCTTTTGGTGATTATTCTGTCCCAATGTGACAATAAACTTGAAGGTAAACTTACATTCCAAAATCACATGTGGCAATATTCAGTTTTCAGTGGTCATTTTAAAAAAGTATCACATATACTCAATTTCTTTTTAAAACCATAACATTTAAATTTTATTACAGAGAAATAACGGATTCTACAAAATCTAAGTGAGCATTCTACCTTTTGAAAGAGCCTAAGGGGTAGGGGGGGAATAAGTGCTTTTCAGGTGCCTTTGAACTCTGAAATTCTCAGAGGGGCTGGATTCCAGAACTTTGGACTGGTACTTGCATTCTCAGCTTGGACATGACAGTCACATTGCCGGTCTACATCCCAGAAAGGCTCTCCACTGAGCAAAAACTGCTCAGTTTGCAATAAAATACAAGGCAGTGTCTTCCTAAGCTTTGAATTGCAAGAATGGCAGGTTCCACAGTGGACTCTATAATCACTCTGCCCTGGTCATGTTTCATTAGCTTTTGTTCAACCTCTGGGAGAAAAGAAAATACAGGGTTGGGAATTCGAATGTCAGATGTGGGTTCTGGTTCTGCTACTAGGTATCTTTGTGTTTTTTTGTTTTGTTTTGTTTTGTTTTTTTGCAAGCTCAATTATCTTCAAGTCCCCTTCCCTACCTACTTTACAAGGTCACATGAGCTACAACAAGTGAAACATTTAGAAATTAAATCCATCTAACACATGTAAGGCTTTATTTTGATTATCTCTGACATCTTCTTCTGGCCTGCAGCTGCAAAAAGACATCATATTGACAGCACTCTTGGTCCTGGAGAGATGAATGTGGGTGACCAGTGCTCAGTCTGAGTGGGTGTCCTTCCCTTCTAAAATCAGATATAAATGGTTGGGGGTTATCTGCTGTTTCAGATCATATTTACTTCTGCGCTTGCCACTGAGAAAAATTAATTGACAATGTTTAGCTCTTTTTTGTTTTGTTTCCCTGAGTCAGATGCGAAGTGTTTCTTCCCACTTTCTCCCTCTTTCCACATTGAGAGTTTCCCAATGGCAAAGATCATTCCTTTTTTCGGCCATGGAACTCTCTGAGGGTAAGAACATGTCCTTGCCGTACCACCCACAGTCCAACCTGAATGGGAAATCTCTAGAAATGGGAACCATGTCTTCCGGCGCTGGCCTCATGCCTCAGGTGCAATTACTCAAACACAGGGGTGAGACCCAAGGGACTGAAGCATTCAGTCAACGCTAAAACTAGGTTAAGATGCCACCATTACTTTCTAATAACTGATTTCCTTGGGTAGATGAAGCAGACAATGGGACTTCTGTAGTGATAGAGAACTCAGAGGGCCGAAGGGCCGACAGATCCAAATTTGTACACTGATTTTGCCACTTACTTGCTTTGTGACTGCCCGATTTACCACCCAACCTGGGCCACGTTTCTTCGTCTGTGCCAAAGGGAAATAATAATACAACGCATCTTCTCGGCTTGTTGAGAGGATTAAATGAGATATACGAAAAGCCTTACCCCAGACTCTGGCATTTAAGTGCTTTTTAAAAAGCGGATGTGGAGAATCCTAGGTGCACTGTATGAGTTTCGTGGAGACCTGTGGCTGGAGACCAAGAAGCGGCAAAGCCGGACCGAGCAGTCAGGTCTCCCGGCTAAGGATCGGTGCCTCTGCACACCACAACCCACCGCCTCTCAAGAGGCCTCCAACTCCCGACGACCCGGGGCCGCCTAGAGTCCCCAGGCAGGAAAGGCGGCCAGGAGCCAACCTGGCTTCTTACAGCAAAGGCTCTCCAAGAAGGCCTGATGCATTCGGGGTCCCGGTGGGTAACACCCGCAGGCCTCAGGCCTCATTACTTACCCGGTAATGGTAACGGTCCTTAACGGTAGCCAATAACGGCTCACCTGTGGCCGAGGCACTGGCAAGGGCAGGCTGAGGTCAAACCTTGGATTTTGGCGCTTCATCCCGAAACCCTAAGCAAGCATCGAACTACAATTCCCAGCATGCCACGCGGCCGCCCGGTTGCGGAGCGTCGGCCCCGCCAACCTTGGGCCCCTTCTTGCCTCAAAATGCGGCTGAACGCCCAGGACTTCCGGGTAGTGCTGGCCCCCCCCATTCAGGACAGCCTCCCTTTATGATTTCTGGGTATTGTAGTCCACGTTCTTCCGGTTTCGCCAGAATGAGCTGTTTTTAACCACGGCTCCCTTCGACACAAAAACTACAAAACCCAGACTATATCGCAAGTTCCTTTCGTCCAATAGGAACCCCCCATGTAGCGAGGCGCGGAGGCCGGCTCTCGCAACTCAAGATGGCGGACGAGAGTGAGACAGCAGTGAAGCCGCCGGCACCTCCGCTGCCGCAGATGATGGAAGGGAACGGAAACGGCCATGAGCACTGCAGCGATTGCGAGAACGAGGAGGAAAACAGCTACAGCCGGGGGTAACGATATCCTCGGAGTCCAGTTCCCGTCCAGTCTCCCACAACCTGGGTCTCTGGGGTGCGGGGAAGTCACCGGGAGCTTAGGGTAACCCCACCCCCATATTCTAATTGGCTGAGACATTGGGATCCTGCCTGGCGATTGGTTGCTGTCTTTGTCATTTAGCAGGGTGGGTGCTCAGTATATTAAGGGCCGGAGACATTCAATACTTTTATTATATAAAAGTTCTTCTGTGTAATGTTCCACTCGTGTGCTTCTCCCGCGTTCAGGGAAAAGAGCATGTTGGACGATGGTTTTCGATGGCACAACACGGGTCAATCTAACAGTACAGTTCAAAGGGAACGTTACTTATAGAGGTGTGTGAACAACGTGATTAGCAATAAACGAATAATAAAACATTTCGCTGCAGCTCACTTTCAATGAGGAAATATATCAGGTTGTACAAACCATAATTATGTTGTAAAATATCACTAACAGGAGAATCTCAAAATGCAAACTTACCTTATAAACCCTAGAGTGTAATTACTGTATGATAATGTTTTGGTGTGTACAGTGCCCGTTGTTCTAGATAATCTGTAAGTTTCCTGAACAGTATATAATTAGGTCTTCTAGGATCTTTGCTCTGTTTACTTTGTTGAAATAGCCTCAGAACTTCAAGAAATTGCGTGATGGTGCAGCTTGGACAGGGATTGGAAGTGGGCTTAATACTGCATCTCCTGTACTTCTCTTGCCTGCTAGTAATTGTTTGTTACTTGGGCAGAAGAAATTAATCAGGCGTTTCAGTGTTGAGTTCTGTTTCCAAATCAGTTTTCATTCTTGTAAGCCACACCCTGTCATTCTTCTTTCTTCATATTGTTACAGTAACTGGTGCTGAAGCTCTGTCCCTGTCTATATTTCTGTGTATGTTTTTTAACGGAAAGTTATGAGACTTTTTGACGTATAACTTTGGGTGAGTCTGTGGTGGTCTGATTTTGTGCGCGCGCGTGTGTGTATGTGTGGTAGTCCCCTTTTCATAGCCATGAAGTCATTTGTAGTATTAGCAGTAGCCTGTAGGTAAAGGTAAAAGGTTGAAATCTTTGGATAAACTTAAAAAAAAAAAAATCCACTGCCTTGTAGAGATGGAAGAACAAAGGATTAATTAAGTAGTTTATAATCTGCTTGTGATGAATCCTTAGGTTAAAAGATTTAGCTTTTATGTTCTTTGACCAGCGTTAAAAAAAATCGCAAGAAGAATGTAAAGAAAAAGGAAGTTTGTCAGATCTGGTTTTATAAGAGTGTGTGTTCTTTTGCTATAACTCCATAGATGTCATGTAACAAAAGCCTTGAAGTTGGAGATTCCTAAGAAAGGAAGAGCCTTTTAAAGAGGAAATAGGAACAGGAAGAAGGGAAAGTGCAGCCCTCCTGAGTAGAAATCCTAATTATAGATGAGAGCTGTTGAATTCAAAAGTCATTTCAGAAGTGAAAGTAAGGCTTTTTCTTTGCTCTGTGTGTAGTTGCTTTTATTTTTTTCTGCTGAACTGTTGCCCTTACAAGTGTCTATAGCTCTTTAATTGGTTTTATTTCCTATGATCTGTGAATCACTTTGCAAAACTATTTGGCAGAAAGTTCCGTGTTTTATTTATAGTACAACAAAGTGGTAACCTTAAAAAAAAACTTTTTGTTTTGTTGTTATTGTTGTTGTGCATGGTTATATATGGTCTGGTGAACAAATTTATTAGCATCCCAAATCTAGAGGTCTGTATAAATGAGTTTGGAGGTGGCAGGTGAAAAACAGAGGACCTAGCTTGGAGGACAGGCTACTTTGGGCACTAAGAATCTGAAGTGGAGTTAATATTTTCCCATTAATTGTCAGAGGAAATGATTTTGGAAGAGGCAGTGTGGCACGGAAAGAGCATGGATTTTGGGGTCATTCATGGGGTTCAAAGCCTGGTTCTGACACTTAGTTGTCCTATAACCTTGGGAAAGTTACTTAACCTCCAGTTGTAGGGATTAAATGAGATAACATCGGGAATACAGCCTGGCCCCTCGCTCCTGTTCTTCCTTCAAATCTTCCCTGTTCTCCTTTCCCCAGCTTGTGCTCTTATCACATACCTCGTTTTTGTAGCTTTTATAACAGTAGTTAAATAATGTGTGTCCAGTCCCTGCCTCACCTGATTGTAAGGTGCCTGAGTAGAGGGACCATGTCTTCGAGGTGCCTGGCACTTAATGGGCATTCGTGAGTATTTGCTGGATGAACAAATGGCAAATGTTAAAATTCAGAGTTCAGTGTCGGTGGAATTTCTCCTCACTGAGGGGAAGAGTGTCGGATTTTTCTTACAAACACAATTTCTTACCCCAGGTCAGTCTCATTGTGAGCCTTACTACAGTTTCCTGTGAAATACCTACAGAAATTGGGGATCCTCCAATTTGTCCTGGAAGTTTTCCACTGTTTTTTTGGCTTCTTGAAATTTTCTTATCTTAGTATTACTTAAAATGTTTTCAAAAGTGATGTAAGAATTGAAGGGGAGCATCTCCATCTGATGCTAATGAGTCTAAAGTACAATATGCAACAAAAGTTAATGATAGTTCAAACTCACCCTTACTCTCTTAGGCCTTCCTTTCAAGATGGGCTCACAGTACTTTACACCAATGAAAGAACCATAATTAAATAAACATTTGATGAAAAAAATAAAAATAAAAATAAAATAAATAAACATTTGATGAGTATAGATTTCACAAATACATCGAAACACACATATGTGCATATGCATACATGCAGTGTATGTATATGTTTTGTTTTGTGTGTGTGTATTTTTTATGTCTGTATCTGTATAGTTTTTCTGTACGCTATTTTTTTTTTTTTAAATCTACTCAACAAAGGCAGGCAGCATTTTTCCCTGTTACTCGCCTGAGATAAGTTACCCTGAGCAACTGAGAGAAGAGTCAGACTACGATAATTTTTTTTTTTCAGGTATAATTTATTTGAGAGAGAGTGTGTGCACACAGGAATTAGGGGAGAAGCAGAGAGAGAATTCCAAGCCGACTTCCTACTGAGTGCAGAGCCCCACTTGGGGCTTGAACCCAGGACCCGTGAGATCATGACCTGAGCTGAAACCAAGAGTGAGATGTTCAACCTACTAAGCCACCCAGGCACCCCCCAGACTAAGATCGTCTTAATGCTGTATCCCCATGCAGTTCACCATTCATCTATATGCTTTAATTTGCTTATTTGTTTTTAGTGAAAGGCTTTCCAAGAATTGTTACTAAAGAATAAACCTTATTAGCTGGCAGTAGATTTTAGTTTTGGGTTGACAAACAAGTAAAGTTTATTTGAATGATTGAAACAGAAAAGGACTTTTATATTATTTTGTTCCTGGGATTCTTTTAGAGTTTATTTTGCAATGTCACTGATACCACTGAGATGCAGGTAAGCCATCCTTTTGATAAGGATGTCTCTTTCCCATCCTGCTTTCTTACTCCATGGGGACAGGTTAAGATGAGTTCTTGTCAGTTTTCCTCACTAGTCCTGAGCTGTTATCTCTTATGAAAAAACTTAAGAGAAAACAAAGGGCTTTTTGAAAGGAAATTCCATAAAGCCAGCCTTGCTTGCTTTTGTTTTATTCTTCAGATTCTCTGAGAGTGGTTCTTTCCATATTTATTTGATGGCTTATAGCTACATCTAGCTCTTGGAAAGAAGAAATCTTTTTCGTCCCTTTTTCTTAATTTCTCCCTTCAGCTTTTGGTTTTTCAAAACTAGATCAAAGCAGAAATGAAAAGAGAAACCTCATCACTGATATCGAATAAGTGTTCTAATTTTATTTCCCAATTAAGTTGCAGTTAAAAAAGAAAGTAATCAAGAGCTGCTTCAAAGAGGAGACTGGAAAGCAGAAGAAATGAAAAGCAAATGAGAGCCTATTTCAGGGAGACTGCTGCTCATGGCACACCAGTTTTGCTGATTTTTCACATTGTCTAACTAATGTGCTCACTCTAAAATTTCCCAGCTTTACCAAGTCTGCGCTTAACCCTTTGCCTGCAGAGTCCGTAGATTTGGGGACCGTAGGTTTAGTCACTTTAGGAGGAGCTCCTTCAGCTCTTCTCTGTAACTTTGTCTAAAATCTCTACCCTGCAAGCCTCTCTTCTGATTCCTCAAGGAAGGTGCTCTAGGGATTGTTGCATTTGAAGCACACAAAACATGGTGTTCTCTTTTGAGAGCACCAAAACAAACAAACAAACAAACTTAAACTAAAATTCTTTGACAGGGTCAGTACTTGCTTAGAAATATTTTCTACTGCTGCTGACTTTGAGAGGCAGCTGAGGAGGTTACACTGTTGTCAGACGTTTGATAAATGTTATCTGTTGTTACTATTACTACGTGCTGGCCACTGTGCTAAGCCCTTTCCATGGATTATCTCCTAGACTTCACTTAAAAAGACTGATTTGTCTTTGGTAGTGAGGCTTGGGATTTTCATCTCTACCTCTTCCTTTGTCACCCTGGAGGATCCATTCCGAACTTGCTGGATTTCTTTTCCCTACTGCCTTGATTTCTGCCTCCTGACTCTGCAGCAGTGTTGAGTCCTGTCTTTGGATCCATTCAGTAACCCATGAACTTTCCCACACTAGGGAGCCAGTTGGTGATGGAGATGGCTGACCCCTTTAAACTCTTCTGAATGGACAAGTATCTTTTGCAGAGGTCATTCTAGTGTGTGAAATTTCTGCCAGCAGTGAGTCATTGCTCAGAAAATTACTGAAAATGGTCTCTGAACAGCATTTGATTTGACCTTGGAGTTGCCAGGTTACAGCGTGGCTCGCCAAAGCAACCCAGAGGATGTGGAATTTACATTTCTGTCTCAATCCCATTCTAAACAGTTTAGTATATCAGAGCTTTTGTGACCCCTAAAAAAAACAAAACAAAACAAACCAGTTATTCTCCATGGCAGGAACTGGCTTGTTCACCCTCAGAATTCTGACCAACTGTCCCAGGAAGGGCAGAGGATGGCAGTAAAAGCAATTTTTGTAATTCCTTCCCACAACCTGCTGTTCTTTTCACAGGCCTTCTGGGGTGCCTTGATGGCAGTACTAAAGTGGTTTTGGTTTTTTTTGTTTGTTTTATGTTTCCCATCATCTAGGATTCACACGCAGTCTTTTATATAAATAACTGATGGGTGGGACTGCGGAGTATCGGGTACTGCTGTAAGTGACCCTGCAGTCACAGCAGTAAGAGGATAGGCTTTTGAGACTGAGTCTGACCATGTGGTTTTTACCCGGGTACCCTTGTATGCCGCTGCATTCACCTTGTTGGGCCTTCTGAGTACCAGTAGGATTATTGGTGAACATATCACACCGCATAAGTAAATGCAGAAGGATTTCCTGATATCCAAAAGTAGAATCAAAAGGATGTTAGAGCCTAGGATTTGTTTAATAGGTTTCTCTGAAAATATTAAATTTTAGCCCAAAGAATTAACTTCTAGTTTATAGGGGTAGAAAATAAGTGACCAAAAATTGTGAATTTTATTTTCTGAACTTTTTTTTTTTTCTCTGATCTCATAATCAAAACTAAACCTGTGGTCTGTGTTTAAGACACTGGAACCATTTAAAATAGTTTTAGTGGAGCTTTTTTGTTTTAACTTTTATAGGAATAGGACAGGTCCTCAGGAGGGAGAAGATGACATATAAGAAAGTTGATAATTTAATAAGAAAGCTGATTATTTAAAATCTCAGCCAGTGGCTCAAAAGAGCACAGCATCTCAACACTTTTCTTTTCTTTTCTTTTTTTTTAAGATTTTATTTATTTATTTGACAGAGAGAGACCAGCGAGAGAGGGAACACAAGCAGGGGGAGTGGGAGAGGGAGAAGCAGGCTCCCGTGGAGCAGGGAGCCCGATGCGGGGCTCGATCCCAGGACCCTGGGACCATGACCTGAGCCGAAGGCAGACGCTTAACGACTGAACCCCCCAGGCGCCCCTCCACACTTTTCGTAGACTATTAACACAGCTGTCCTATGGAAACGTTCTGGAGATGTTTTGCTGACCCTCTTTTGGGCTCCAGCTTTTCAGGGTTTTATTTTAGTCTATTATGCTGGAAAGTGTCAGTCAAGCACATTATTTGTTGAACTCTTAACTGCACTGGGCGCAGCTGGGGGTGCTCTAGGAAACAGCTGTATCAGATGTCCTTATGCTCAGGAAATTTTTAATCTTACTGGGAAGGTAGGAAGCAACACATTATTCTATGTAAAGTATTAAATCATTTGGGAGATCATAATCTTAGCCAGATACCAGTGAGAGCTAGGGTAGTCAGGAGGCTTTCTGGATAAAGCGTGGCTCACTCTCCTCCTTGCCTTTAGTACGTGCTCCTCTGGTACACAGAAATTTGTTTTAAGGCCTTGTGTGATGGAAGAGTGTCTTTTGGCTTTGGAGGAGTCTCAGATAAATTCCCACAGAAACAAGACCGAGGTGTTTGGGAAGGAATGGTCCGTGTCTTTAGAGATTGGAGGCTTGTCCTTGGATACCGGTTGGTTAGTTGGTGACCAGTTTGCCTCACGTGTCTGGGCCTTGGTTTCCTCTTCTGTGAACAGCAAGTTAAGCTGGGTGGCCCTGAGATCTTAGCGGCCCTGGTGGCTGAGCTTGCACTCCCCCACAATAACAGCTTTCTGTTCCCCAATCCTGTACCTTTCGAGTGGATTTTGTTACCCAGTAGGATGGAGAGGAGGCCTTTGTTATGGACCCTGCCTGCTTGTCATGTTATCTGGAAGTTCTGTGCTTGAGCTGCTCATCTGTCGGCGTGCCCTTCCCTCCCGCCTACTCACACATCCTGGCACTGCATTCTGTTTCTAGAAATCAGCACTGAGGCTCATTTTCTATCTCCTCCCCCGAGCCCTGACTTTTTACCAGAGCATCCATGGGATTTCTGTGTTTGAGCTTAGAATATCTTGGCCTTCATTTTAAAAAAGGACATTTCTTGGGACTCTTGGCTGGTTCAGTCAGTAGAGCATGACCCTTGATCTTGGGGTCGTGAGTTCCAGCCCCAAGTTGAACATAGAGCCTACTTAAATAAAAAAAAAAATTTTTAATGACATTTTTATAAGTAATTTTTTTAAAAGATTTTATTTATTTATTTGACAGAGAGAGCCACAGTGAGAGAGGGAACACAAGCAGGGAGAGTGGGAGAGGAAGAAGCAGGCTCCCCACTGAGCAGGGAGCCCGATGCGGGGCTCGATCCCAGGACCCTGGGATCATGACCTGAGCCGAAGGCAGACGCTTAATGACTGAGCCACTCAGGCACCCCTTAATGACATTTTTTTATTGCTTGTCTTCCCTGTTCCTGGCTCTGTCATTCTGCTAATTTGTCCCATATTCGCTAGGTTGGTCTTTAATGACTTGAGTTTATCAACTTTAGAGTGTTAACTTCAAAACTTTTATGTGAACTCCTATGTCCATTTCCATTGTAGGGAGCCCCCTTTTCCCCAGGAAGGCAGGTTTCACTAATTCTTTGCTCATTATTTTGGAACCAAATGAACCAAAGTCAGACTTTGATTTTATGTATTCCATGGTTCTGGCCCATCTCTTTGGAGTGTGTAAAGGTGCCTGGCAGGCTTAGAGTGCTCTCTAAGAGATTGCTATTTCAGTTTGCAGAATCCCCACACACCCTGGGATGTCCACCCGCTGGGTGTGGACTTCAGGTCCCTTTAAAAATGATGCGAATTCTTAGAGAAGGTCTAGCGTGCTTCAGTGGGGTCCTCTGGTGTGGTTCTCCCCAAATCCAAACTGAAGCTCTTCCTTGAAATGGTGTTGGCAGCTTCCTGGGAGGCTTCTTGAAGACTTACTCTCAAAGCTTCTGAGCTTGGTTTCTTTTGAATAATTAAAATTACTATAATCACCTTGAAAACTAAACTCTAGTGAGCTCTTTGGAAATCTCTTCTCGGGGTGCCTGGGTGGCTCCGTTGGTTACGCATCTGCCTTCGGCTCAGGTCATAAACCCAGAGACACCCAGGACTGCACCCAGTCTGCTTCTCCCTCCTCCCCTCACCCCACTTGTGCTCGCACTCTCTCTCTCAAATAAATAAAATCTTTGGAAAAAAAAAAAAAAGAAATCTCTTCTCTGAGTCAGTGGTCCTCCTATCTGGGTTGCTGACTGGAAGACCATGGTGAGCTCATCATGTGTTCTCGTGGATGTAGTTCAGTACCTGGCAGCTCCCTGAAAATGACTCTTTTAACTTCCTTTGTTATTCATCTATCTCTGTGCCTGCTGTACAAGTTGAAACAGGATTGTTGCTCAGTAGCTGCGTGTGCGAATTCAAGGCAGTACAAGGAAAATGAAATTCGCTCTCTGGCTTTAGTGTGGGTCTTGGAGTTTGTCAGGCTCGTGTGTTGATGATGCATAAAAGAGAACAAGAGTTCAGTCTAAGATCCTTCCACAAAAGTGGGGTCCCCGATGGCTGCTCAGAAGTGTTTCCACTGAAGAGAAAGGCAGGAAGGTAGTTCCTTAGTGATTTGCTTGTGAAGATTTCTGAAGTTGGAGAAAGTAATTTCTCCTATTTTCCTTATGTGAAAATGTGTTTAGTAAGTATCCAGAAGGTTGATACATAGCAGTTCTTTGCCTTCACCTTCTTTTATTCATAGAATTTTTTTTTTTGTTAAAAGATTTTATTTATTTATTTGAGAGCGAGAGAGAGCACAAGAGGGGGGAGCGGGAGAGGGAGAAGCAGACTCCCTGCTGAGCAGGAAGCCCGATGCGGGACTCGATCCCGGGACTCTAGGGTCATGACCTGAGCCGAAGGCAGTCGCTTAACCAACTGAGCCACCCAGGTGCCCTATCCATAGAATTTTTTAAAAATATTTTTTTATGGTAATTCATATACAGGAACCATGTAACTCATTCCGTAAGCTGAAGTGAAGGGCTTGTACATTGTATCAATGGTGGGGCACTGCTTTGTTTCTTAACATCAACCAGTTTTTAAATTTTATAATGCTCCATATAATCTTGAGACTGAAGTGAGAATATGTCTGGAATTTAAAAACCACATAGAGTTGTTATAGGCTACAAATAGGCCTGTAGATGATAACATTGAATTACTAAGTGGAAAAAATTTTCTTTAGGCTATCCAAATGACTTCCTGGTTCCTGTACTTTGCCATGGCCTTGGGGGTTTTGCAGAGCATCTGGTTTTAAGGAGTTTACCTTATTCCCCCTCTGATTGTTATCGGTCTTCCTTTCATGGTATGCCTTCTGTGTCCCATTAAGATAATACGTAGGAGGTGCACTTGGACTAAAGTAACCTCCAGCCTTTACTGGATCTCCCTGACTTCGTAGTCTGTCTCCCTGCGTTGGGTGCAGGCAGTTATTCCAGGGCGGGGCGAAGGAAGAGTGAATGAGCTAGCCAGGAACTGAGGGTTATGGGCTTACGGAAAAGTTAGGCTTGATGATACCTTCCCGGGTAAGAGGCTGCTGTCACTGTAGGCTTTCTAGCATGGGAGGGACACACTTTCTAGTACGGAAAGCCTTTTCACAGAGTTGAGTCCCACAGCTGACAGGACCTTACGATGTTGCAGAAAGATGGCAAAGTCAGGGAGATCCAGCACAGGCTGGAGGTAACTTTAGTCCAAGTGTAAGGTCATGAAGTCTGGATGCCAGCGCTCCTCCCAGGCCTAGGAATAGGTACCTCTCCCACAGGAGATGGCAGCTCATGGCTGCAGATTCCTTCTCCCTACACAGTACCACTTGCTATGAGAGAATGATTAATATTCATAATCACGCCAAGACATTTTAAGGCCAGGTATACTTTGTGAATTATAAAATAAAGCTTAAATGGAATTTATCGTAATGGTATGGAAAATGCATTATTTATACTATTTTAATTCTTTGAAAATTGGTTATCTAGAATATACAGCTAAAACCCTGCACTTTTAGCAGATCCTGCAGATTAGGGTTCACTGTATTGTCAGGTGGGACTACTAATTTTGACTTTGTAATGGAAGATTTCCAGGGAAGATGGCAGAGTAACATTAGGCATTACTTTCAGGCC
Source organism: Callorhinus ursinus (assembly GCF_003265705.2). Lineage (NCBI taxonomy): Eukaryota > Metazoa > Chordata > Mammalia > Carnivora > Otariidae > Callorhinus > Callorhinus ursinus. The sequence goes on from NW_027397164.1 coordinate 1,350,582, forward strand.
AACAATGCCAAAATCAGTTTAGACATGACAGAAACCAACTGTAGTTGACCCTTGAACAGCATGGGTTTGAGCTGCACAGGTCTACTTACGTGTGAACTTTTAACAACACAGCACTATAAATGTTATTTTCCTTAGGCTTTCTCGATAATATTGTTTCTAGCTTACTTTACTTGAAGAATATAGTATATAATACAACTAGAAAATCTGTTAATTAGCATGTTATCAGTAAGGCCTCATCAACAGTAGGCTATTAATAGCTAATTTTGGGAGAGTCAAAAGTCGTATGCAGATTTTCAACTGGGGGGGGGGTCAACACCCCAGCCCCTGTGTTGTTCAAGGGTCATCTGTCCAAGCATAATTAGGAAAGCTAAGCTGCAAGGTGAACCTTATAATTCATCAATAAAATAAAGGAAACCCAATACAAAGGTAAAATAAAGGAAACCCAGAAATCAACAAGAATTGGGAAAAGGGAGCAAATGAATGGAAAATGTGAAGGAAACACAGTATAATATGATTTGTGTCTCAGTAAAGATGTTGAGAGACCTCAGAAAACCATAATAAAAGGCTGTAGGAGACGTTCAGATGTGGCTACGAGACTGTTTTTTGCTGCATTCGTGGGGTGTGTCATGCAGAGGGCCTCTCCCCTTTACTGGGCTCACAGGCATGTTTCATGTAGTCGCTTTGTGGCAGGAGTGGGTGGGTGCTTCACTGTTCTTTTCCCCAGATCCCAGGTTCTGGGTTTTGCCTGTGGTGATCACCGGGTCTGAGCCAGCTGACAGTCGCCCTAGGTCCTGCAGGCTTGATTTCGGCAGTGCTCACAACTGTTTCACTAGCTTGGACACAGATCGCGGCAATGTGAAACTGCCTTTTTCCTCCTTTCTTCCTCCCTTTGCAGTACTGCCTTGAGCTTTAGATCCAGCTGGGGAATTTCACTAAACCTGATGCACTGGGAGAGTGGGAGTGGGGATGAGGAAGGGTGTCCAAAAAGACTGCTTTGGGCTCTCATCGTTTTAAATTCAGGGCTCTAAGGAAGTGGTGGTGATAGGAATGCCCTGTTACCAATTATCATTTGCCTTTGGTTACAGCACTCTAGCAATCAGAAGAAAATAAACATCAAATAAAAGCAAGAATTGAAAAGGTCTTTCCAAACAAATAGGACATTTCTGGCACAGGCGCCCCTCCCACCCTACTCTCACCCCCCAGAGCTGGTGGGAGTGAGGAGAGCCGCGTTTGGTGGTGTCCTCCAAATGCCCCTCTGGGACCTGGATTCTCTAGTCGTCTTCTGAAGCCAACAGGCCTGATTAAGGAAGATCTGGCTTCACAGAAAGCTCTTTGTCAGTGTAGCTCAAAACAGATGATTTTTTAAAAACCCTGCATCAGTATTTACTTTGTCTTAACAGTGGTTTGAGTCCAGCCAATGACACTGGAGCCAAAAAGAAGAAAAAGAAACAAAAAAAGAAGAAAGAGAAAGGCAGTGAGACAGATTCAGCCCAGGATCAGCCTGTGAAGGTAACAAGGAGGCTCTGTTTTCGTGTGACTGAGAGTTGCTTTTTCAGAGGAGAGAGTTTGGGGGTCAATGTATAGGAACAATTCAGATTGACCATCTCCACTGGTATTACTTCAAGATGGAGGAGTTGGACCCCTCTGCGGCCCTCTGCTGCCCTAGACCTAGGTGATGAGACTGCTCTCGGTACCTTAAGAGCCACAGCAGGTTAGACACTGTCTCCTGAGCACGTTGCCCCCTCAGTACACACAGGTACAGGGCTGCATGTGGTGCTGTGTGAGGCGCCTGAGAGCGATCCCGCTTGACGGCCCCTGCCGCCTAGAGCAGTGGTTCTCCGTCCTTTCTGACTTGAGTCCCCGCCACGGGGAGAAGAAAAGGCCTGCTCTTTTTAAGGCCACCCTTTATGTATTGCAAGCATTCTCTGATTGCCGTAGTCCTTGCGCTGGAAACCGCGCGGGTCGCACAGAGTGCACTGCTGAGCTCCACAGCTGAGAACCACTGGCCTAGACCAGACGACCTAAGACTGACACACTGACCTGAAACCCGGAAGTATGGGGAGGGATTGGTTTGTTCTGTACATTTAACAAAGAAAACCTTTTCTTTCAGGTTAAGTGCTGCCCCCTTCAGAGTAGACCGCAGGAGAAGCTTGAACACATAATCCCTCTCTTAGAATTACCTCTAGCACAGTGTCTAAGCCTCACAAGAAATCCAGTCTCACTCCAATATACCCACACTTTGTTTTATGCCACAAATGTTGTACTCCAGCTTGAATCTCCTACCTTGTTGAGAAATGACTTCAAGTGATTTTTTTACTGTTCTCAATATTAAATCCCCTACAGGGAAAAAAATAAAATCAAACACCATTATTGACCACCATGTCGGCCAGGTTCTTGCCAGGCACTTCATTTAAATCCATCCTAAACCTTCAACATCCCTGCCAGGGAGGAGGGGGTCTTCTTCATTTTAAAGATGCGAGCAGTGGGGTGCCTACCTGGCTCAGGTGGTAGAGCATGCAACTCTTTTTTTTTTTTTTCCTCTAAGATTTTATTTATTTGAGAGAGCACGTGTGCACACAAGCAGGGGAAGGCGCAGAGGAAGAAGGAGAAGCAGATACCCCGCTGAGCAGGGAGCTCAACCTGGGGCTCGATCCCAGGACTCAATCCCAGGACTCTGGGATTATAACCTGAGCTGAAGGCAGACACTTAACCGACTAAGCCACCTAGGGCCCTGAGCATGCAACTTTGATTTAGGAGTTGAGAGTTTGAGCCCCACGTTGGACATAGAGCCTACTTAAAAAAAAAATAATTTAAAGATGAGAGCAATGGCTCAGCCAGGTCATTGGGTCAGGGATTCTAGCCCAAGCCCATGCTTTGGCTTTAGAGACTTTTACTTGTTTCATGAGTTTGTCTGGGGGTGGGTGTTCGGAAGACTTCACAGGTATTTGAGCTCCAGCGTGTGTCAGAATGGTTCACTTTGGAATTAGAAACATTTAACAAAATACCATTTACATAGCCTCCCTTTCCCTCTTTGTGAGAGGGGTGCAGTTCATTGTCAAGAATTTAGGAAAAACCTAACAAGAGGAAGAAAAAATCACTTGTCCTACCTCCCAGGAATAAGCAATGTAAACATGTTAGTTTATGTTCTCCCTGTCCTTCTCAATCTAAATTTAAGAAAATGGTACAGTAAAAATACCAGGAGAAATTATGAGTATTTTTAGATAATTGTAAGCCTCACATAAGACCTGGAAGTCATAAAAGAAAAATTGACAAATTTAAATAATCTCTGTAGAAGTTAAAAAGATAACAGACTGGGAAAATATTTGTAGTATTTGAATCAGCCAATTTAAAATAATGAAAAGAGTAGGCAGTTTACTCAATTAAAAATACATGTTCAATCAGTATATCAAAAGATAAATTGACAAAAAAATTAATATATTTTTTTCCTCCTAGATTAGTAGAGTTTAAGATTTGGTAAATCTAATGATGAGGGTCAGGAGAAACTCGTGCTCACTGGGTTATTAATTCATACTAAGTAAATGAACACAGTGTTCTTTGGATTATTAATCGATATTCTCATTTTAGAGAGCAAATTGACAATATCCATTACAATTTCAAATGTGCATATCCTTTGACCCAGAAAATCTCTTTCTTAGACTTTATCTGGCAGGAATACATATCCCAGTGAGCAAGAATAGATGTACAGGAAAGTTCATTATGGCATTTTTTGTAAAGCTGAAGAACAAAATCACGAAAATGCCCATCAGCGAGGGACTTGCTGAATATATTGTGGTCTGTCCGCAAAGTGGACTCAGTTCGGATGAGCAGGGCTGCGTGTCCACATGGAAGGGTCTCTAAGACATAGTGTTTTTTATTTTTTTAAGATTTTATTTGTCAGAGAAAGAGCACAAGCAGGGGGAGTGTCAGGCAGAGGGAGAGGGCAAGGGCACTGAGCAAGGAGCCCAATGTGGGGCTTGATCCTAGGACCCTGGGATCGTGCCCTGAGCCAAAGGCAGCCGCTTAACCGACCGAGCCACCCAGGCATCCCTAAGACTTAGTGTTTAAGGAAGAACAGCATGTAGAATAATACCATATGACCAATTCTAGTTTTTTGAAAATTGTGCGTGTGTGTGCTTGGAGCTTGCATGCAAAAAAGTCTGAAATTATTTTTGCCTCTTCTCACCCTACACCTCCTAAATTAAGACTGTTGATGATAAGGATTATATTTAAGGGGCGGGATTGCTGGGTGTTTACTTTCTATATGTAGTATATATTTCTGCATTGTTTGAAATTTTACACTGAGCATGTATTCCTTTTGCAACCAAACATCATGAGGCTAAGAAGGAGAAACCCCGTAGGAAGCACCCACCCTTCAGAGAGCCCATCGCCAACTGCTCTTTCTCTGGTTGTCATATGACATCTGACCTCTGGGTTTGGGATGGAGGAACCATACCCCTTCCTTAAGTTGCACCCCTTAACTCTTACACTTGTGATTAATCAAAAGTGCTTATTAACATAATGAGCCTTTTCTCTCCCCAACTTTATCTCATCCAGATGAACTCTTTGCCAGCCGAGAGGATCCAGGAAATACAGAAGGCCATTGAACTGTTCTCAGTGGGTCAGGGGCCTGCCAAAACCATGGAGGAGGCTAGCAAGCGAAGCTACCAGTTCTGGGACACGCAGCCTGTCCCCAAACTGGGTATGTATGTGCTTTCTTCCCCAGGCGATGGGGAAGGATGTGTCTTAGCTGTGTTTCGGGTGCCACACCGAATTTGTAGGGGGAAGGTGGTAGAGTCCTGGCGTTCCTTGGTGGTTATTTTTAGAGGGTGGTCTTAAAAATGCTGTATAGAAAACACTAATGCTCAGGGACCTTACTGTTTCACAGGAGTACATACTGAGAACAAGTACTGATTCCTTTAGTCCATCATCATCTACTACAAATCTACAAAGAAAAACAGTATATTGGCATAGGCCGAGTGGGGTTGTGTGCCCACGGGTCTGTCTTCCCAAAGAGATTTTGTAGAGAGACCTTCTTGTTTATCGGGCAGATGTCTGGCCCTGGGGTGGGCTAAGTCCCCAACCCTTTCCCCCCCCCCTTTTTTTTTTTAAGATTTTACTTTATTTATTTGAGAGAGGGAGAGGGCACAAGCAGTGGGGAGGAGCAGAGGGAGAAGAAGCAGCAGACTCCCTGCTGAGCAGGGAGCCCGATGTGGGGCTTGATCCCAGGACCCTGAGATCATCACCTGAGCTAAAGGCACATGCTTAACCAACTGAGACACCCAGGCGCCGCCCCCCCCAAGCCCTTTCCCTTTGTCTCTCAGCCAGTGCATGCTACCCAACTACACGTAACTTGACATTTTGCTTAACAGTGATGGCTCAACCCCGGGAATGCCCTGTGCAGGTCTGTTTGGCACCCTTTAAAAAAGCTGTACTGAGCTCTTAAAGGGATGGGACAAGCAGGAAAACTCAAAGGATTTTAGAGAGACCGACATAGTAGAGTTAGAGATGCCTGCTGAGATTGAGCCACAGCTAATGTTGATGGCTAACTTCAGATGTCACTGTCGACAGAAAATTTCTGGAGCGGTTGCACCATGATTCTGGACCTATTGATGGCCCAATGCCTATTTTCTCTGTGACTGAGAAAGTGTGCTGAGAAGACATGCGTTCAGATACCAAACATAAGTGACTGGTCTTTTCCAGAATGTTTGCGGGGGGCGGGGGCAGGGCAGGGCCAAAGACTGGAGAGGGGAGAGGAGCAGCTACGCCCACAGAGATGATCTATTCCAGAGGTGGGGTCTCTGTGATAATTGGGCAGTACTACTCAAAGCGTGGTCCTCAGACCAGCAGGGTGGGCATTGCCTAAGAGCTTATAGACATGCAAATTCTCAGGCCCCACCTCAGACCTGTAGAATTGGAACCTGGAGGGCATTTGTGTCCACTTTGCAGGTTTCAGACACTGCTCTAGAGCAGATGCAGTTCTTGGACAGCTCAGTCACAATCCAGAAGCAAGCACTGCCTAGATGTGAGGAGTGGTGATTCGGCAGCCGGCGCTATTCCAGAACCCGGGCCCGACCCACCTGCCTTGTCTGTCAGGCTGCCCAGGTCAGCCAGGTCCTAGGCCCACTGGCTAAGCCCTCCAGCAAGGCTTTGGGTCACACTAATGCTGTTAGTAGGGCATTACCAGGAATGAGTCCCAGTGACCACTCCCCGCCAAGGAGCAGGAAGAATGTCGAGAGCAACACGCTCTCCCTCAAAGTGAAATGCTTGATGAGGCATTTTGTGGTGCTGCCAGGCATCTTGGCCCAGTTTTCAGATGGGTTTTGGGGTTTTTGGTCCAATTTTATTTTTCATTAAGAATTTGCAAATGGGTAACTTAGCTCCATTCTTCATAGAGATGAATTGGGGTCCATGGACTTCTGTTCCTCATCAGTCCAGTTACTCTATGTAAATGTAGAGAGTGCTCCAGTTTTGTTGTCAGAAACTTTGTGAGAAAGCCACACAGGTGCTGTAGTAGCCCGACGCCCTCGGGAAAGTGGAACGAGCTCAGCTGTATTTCTTCTGGATGTGCCTCCTGGGCCATGTGTGGTGGGGCCCTGGGGGGAGGGCTGTTGCTCTGAGCACCTGACCAGTCTGCCTTTCAGGTCCGCGGTCAGGCCCAGAGGAAGGCTTCTGTTGTTTTCGTGAGGCAGCCGGCAGAGAGCAGCACGTTGGAGGCTTCAATTGGTCCGTGTGGCTGAGGCCCCAGCCTAGTTCTCCTCGGAGCAGTGCCACTTACAGCTTCTTGCCATGATTTTTCCTACCAGTGGTGGGAGATGGCACTGGTGGCCATGAAGCCTATCAAGTGTCCTGTTTACTCCCCACCTTCTTGGGAGAGATGTGATTCGGTTGTATTCCACTGAAGAGACCTGGAATTTTTTAGAAGTTTACAGTCCTAAAGTCGCCATCGAAGGGCCTTCTGAACAGCAGCTGTTTTAGGCTGTGTGACAGTGACAGTTCTGTGTTCCCAAATATATGCACAGTTCTGTTCCCAGATAAACTTTTGATCCCCTCCATGGTTTGGAATTTTGCCACTCTTAGATTCGTTTGTACAAGTAACTGCTCCCCAAGGGAGAGCTCAGACTTGTACGTGGCTTTTCTGGGAAGCCTCCCCACTCTCGCTCTCTTCCTTGTCCTCTCCGTTTGCTTTAAAGTCTCCCAGATCTCACATTCTTTGCTTCCAAGTCGTTCACAGTTGCTGTGGTGCGTTGTTTTGGATCTTTGATGTTGGAAGGAGGAGAGAATTTTTGGGGGGAGAGTGTACAGAATGAAACCCTCTTAAAGTCCAGGGTTTTTAAAGTTCCCAGCATCCTTAATCGGTTACTGGGTCCAGGTAGCCTAGTGATCGTTGGCTGTACCCGCACCATTGTCTGTGGCAGTCTCCCACATCTGCGCAGCAGGAGGCGAGGCGCTCAAGAACCCTGTGAAGGTGAAGACCCTCTCCGCACAGGCAGAAGCGGTGATGCTGGGCGCTGACCGGAGGACAGTGCAGGAGCCTAGGGCCGCTCCTCAGCTCCGTTGGCACCCCAGACTGTGAACTTGTTGAAAGTGGTGTCAGTTTTTTCGTTGTGTCCTGGAACTCTGCTTTGTCAGCTGTGTCTTGCAGATATCAAACAGCCTTGAGATGACGTAGGAGAGCTGGCTTATCATGAGGTCAGGGGCCCTCATCCTGCTGGGGAGCAGGTGCCTGCCCACCTGTCTTTTGGGTGCCCATGATGATGAGGGATGTGCCATCCCATTCACCAGCTCCCGCCCCAGAACTCCTGCGCTCTGGGCTTCCATGAACACGTGGTGAAGGAGTGAATGGAAATGCTCCTTGCATGGAGGGCCTAGTAACCAGCCTAAGGAAAAAGATTCAGCCTTGAGATGATTGTAGTATAGTGGGGAAGACTACCAGTATCTTGCCCATGGAGATCATTTAGGAAAAAATAAGAAGGAGGAGGTTAAATGTATTTTGGAAAAGGTATAAGTTCAGTACAAGGCAGGGAACTGACCAGCACCTCCACAAGACTAGCAGGGAGATCCTTGGAACTTTCCAAGGGTCTAGCCAGCCCTCTTGGCTTTGTAGGCTCTAAACATTTCACATGGCAGTGGATTGGAAGTAGATTGATTGACATTAAATTAATTCATAAGGGCTATTTTATGAATAAATCAAAAGGCTGGTTTCTAAACTAGGGAAGAAAAATATAACCTCTTTCCCAAGCAAACTTCCTGGGAAGCCAGGTGGTTAATTGGAGGTGGCCGGTTGCTTCCTTGCTATGTGTCCCCATTGTTGCCTGCATTTTCCAGTTTGTGACCCCTAGTACTTATTAAATACTTCCCCAGAAGATGGTCCATCTTGTGGGGACAGGACCCTGTCTTTTCCCCGCTGTATGCTTGTGCACAATGCCTGGTGCAGGTTGGTTCTTGGTACATGTCCTGAGTGAGAGAGAGTGGGATGGTCAGTCCTAACGGTGTTGTCCTCAGCTCATAGCCTGAGGTGGTCTCTTCCACTACACCTGCCCCATGGATCTGTTAGCTCTGCCTTTAACACATTAGAATGACGTATTTGGGCCACGGGTCTGCAAGTCAGTAAAAGCCTGAATTGAGTGCCGAGTGTGTACAGAGCCTGATGCTGGGAGCAAAGCAGTGTACTGAGTGGGTCCCTTTCGAAGGCAGTTTTCAAAATGTACTAAACATTGCGTTCTTACAAGTGTGAATATGAACAAGCTCTGAACTGTGGAAACCACATCATTCCAAGGGCCACAATTAAGTGATCGATTTGTTCACATGTATCACATGAGTCCAGTTTGGCTGTGCGAGGGCATCAGGGCTGTATCATCTGAGTGCCCCCGAGCACTGTCCACACACTCCATAGAGGAGGGGCGTCTGTCCAGGGTGGAGATACTGTGTCAGAGGGTAACTTCCCGGCAGCATCATGTAGATTCAGTGATTTAGGCTAAAGACGCTTGTAGGACTCCGTAAGCACCGAGGAACCAAGTTGGCAGCAGCGGTTAACTGGCCCACATTGCTGAAAGCCAAGGCTGGCCGGGCCGGGATTGAGCCTGGCGCCTTGATGCCATCATCTGGTTCAGCAATGGGCCCAGTACATTGTTGTTGCTGTTGACACAAAAGCAGCCTTGTTGCAACTCCTTATAAATCCATCCAGGTTGATGGGCCTGGGCCAGGACCATGATGGTTGTTTTTATACCAGCCGGGAGGCAGGAAGCCAAATTAGTCAAGATGAATGTTTGCCATTTAGTAACCAAAGGGAGATTTAAAAGAATTTCCAAAAAACCAGCTACCTTGGATCTTAGTGATTGTTCTGAGGCTTTGCTATGAGTTTGCTCTCAGTTGGGGACTCAGGGTAGCTGGAGAGATGGTCTGCAGTTGCCAAGCACAGAGTGTTCTTCACACGGAGGGCTCCTAGGGACAGGAGGAATTTGCTGTGGTCGATGTTGGAGCTGAGCCCCTTCCCTCCCTCTTCCCCACCCCCACGCCACCCCACCCCACCCCTGTGCCGAGACAGAGGGTGAGGCTCACAGCTCTGCTCTTCTTCCAGGAGAAGTGGTGAACACCCATGGGCCCGTGGAGCCTGACAAAGACAACATCCGCCAGGAGCCCTACACCCTGCCCCAGGGCTTCACCTGGGATGCCTTGGACCTGGGGGACCGTGGTGTGGTGAGTAGGCCTGGGCAGGCCGCAGTGCGGTTGGGTGCCACTTTCAGTGAGCCCTGCCATCATATGGAGACAGATGCTACCCAGGCCTTCCTTAAGGACTCTCTTGAGAGCTGATCCAATCAGGTTGGAGCAGACACACACATACCCCACCTTGGCTCCCTGTCTGTTGGCCTCTGAGGCCTGCCCAAGATGCCACTTTTTTTTTTTTTTTAAGATTTTATTTTTGGGGGCATCTGGGTGGCTCAGTCGTTGAGCGTCTGCCTTCAGCTCAGGTCATGACCAAGCCCCGCATCCGGCTCCGTGGGAAGCCTGCTTCTTCTCCCTCTCCCACTCCCCCTGCTTGTGTTCCCTCTCTCACTCTCTCATTCTCTCTCTCTCTGTCAGATAAATAAAATCTTAAAAAAAAAAGATTTTACTTTTTAAGTCATCTCTTCGCCCATTGTGGGGCTCAAACTCACCAACCCAAGATCAAGAGTCACATGCTTCACCAACCGAGCCAGCCAGGTGCCGCCCAAGATGCCGCATTAAATAGCACCTGGCTTCTCAGGCAGATTGAGAGTTAAGCTCTGTAGCTCCCCAAGGCGATATCTTTCTGCCATGCATTTGTTTGTCTTGTTCATCTGTTCATTTGTTCCCTGTCTTAACGATGGAGCGGCTGGTTAGTTGGATGACATTCTTGCTCTGCCACTGTATGTACTGAAGTCTGCCGCTCTACCTCTCGGTGGCTCGGTTTCCTCGTACCACTAGGGTGCTTTGTTCCAAAAGAGTCCCTGCCATGCCCGGAGCAAAAAGGATTTATGAGATGAAACATGGTTTTTCATAGTTTGCCTTATCCTTCTGGAAAGCTTAGAGCTGCAGGGAGGTGGGGTTGCCTCTCCCGCCCATGGCCGGGTGGCTCTGAAGCAGCTGCTTGTGTCTCTGCAGCTGAAAGAGCTCTATGGCCTCCTGAATGAGAACTATGTGGAGGACGACGACAATATGTTCCGGTTCGACTACTCCCCGGACTTTCTGCTGTGGTGAGCCATGAGGCCTTCCTGGCGGCTCGGGCGGGGCGTGGGGTGGGCCCACTTTCTCATCCCTGCTAAGAACCAGCCTTCGAATGGCAAATTAGGGTGTCCATTTTGAGTTCCCACATCTGAAGGAAAGTTGTTTCCAGGGGAGCTAAGAATCGAAATCTTACTTAAGGTGGAATGACTGGGTGAGGGAGGCCTTGATGGCATCGGTCCCCAGAAGAAGAGATCATGTGTTATATGGTGACTTGGTGTAAGAAGGGAAGGAGGGATGAAATTTCAAAAGAAAGAAGAGTCATTCTCTGTCCAGTTCCTGAATGTGCTTGGTTATCTGAAAACGGCCCTTCTTGGCTGAGCCCTCCAGCATCCCAGCGCATGTTGAGTATCCAGGAATGTAGAGGCAGTGGGGCTGAGCTGGAGAGGGGCTGCCTGAAAGGGAAGACTGGGCAGACAGAAAGAGGGGATGATGGTGCCCGGAGGGCGGGGGGAAAGCAGAGCTCCCGGGGCTCCATGATCCATCCACAACCATGGGACCCCTTGGACGCTGAGCTGGTCATCTGGCTTAAGCTAGCAAAGTGAGCAAGCACAAAGAAATTCGATCGGTTGCAGAGTCCTCAGTATGACAGACTTGAATTGGGTGGGTGAGTAGGCGAGGTGGGCTGAGCAGCAGGAAGGGGCTCTGGCTCGACCCCATGTGTGTCCGGGAGGGCTTAGCCCTAAAGAGAAGACTTAGCTCTTAACCTCCAGGGAGGTGGAGCAGGAGGTGAGAACAGACTCGGCTATGGTGCGCAAGCTGTCTGCCCGGTGCGCCGGTCAGTGGTTACTGTCTCTCTTCTAGGGCTCTCCGACCACCTGGCTGGCTCCCCCAGTGGCACTGTGGGGTTCGAGTGGTCTCGAGTCGGAAACTGGTTGGGTTCATCAGTGCCATCCCGGCGAACATCCACATCTATGACACGTAAGCACCAGCGCCACTCCCCACATCGCTGCCATCCTCCTTGGTCTGGTAGCAGGGTAGAAAAGATGCACATACCTTCACGAAAGAAAAGGTGAAGGGAAGGAACTCAGGTCCTGGGAATAGAAATTCATGACAGGAACCGTCTCTTTTGCTCAGAGTTGCTGCTGGTTCTCTTGTTTGCGATCTGGGCTGGATGGGGTCCACCGTCAGGGCCAGTATGCTACCTGCACAGGGGCCCCGTGTTTGCACTTATAACACCTGTCACACGGTTGTGCACTTGAGCAGCTTCATAAGTGGGCCCAAGCCAGTGTGACTCAACATCCGAACAGTCGTGGGGCCTCTGAGCTCTGCTCTTCATTTTCCCTGGAAACATCAGAGCCATCCGCCACGGTCTTCTGGGCTTATAGGCCTGGGATTCTTGTGGGAGTCAGAACCCTTGAAATTCCAGGATAGCCCTTGACTTAGTCTGAGGTACCCTGCCAGGTACAGGTGGGACTCCCCCATCCTGCTGGTGGGGATTCACCAGGCAGATCCTGGTGATGCTGCCAAATAAAGGAGTTGGCTTGAGTCTCACCTACTTTTGAACGTGGGGTCTGGCTGAAAGGAGTGGGTTCCTTGCCTGGTGCAGCGGGCCCGGGGGGGACCCCAAGTACCAGCTGCTGGCTGCAGGTGGCGGCAGAACGCAAGCCTCAACTGAAGGCCCCCCCTCCCTACGTGGTGGCTCCTGGGTCTTGAAGGGATTACCTTCCCCGTTAAAAGCTGGGTACTGGGGGTTTTTCCTTTCTCTCCAGAGAGAAGAAGATGGTGGAGATCAACTTCCTGTGTGTCCACAAGAAGCTGCGCTCCAAGAGGGTGGCTCCGGTCTTGATCCGGGAGATAACCCGGCGAGTTCACCTGGAGGGCATTTTCCAAGCTGTTTACACTGCCGGGGTGGTATTACCAAAGCCTGTGGGCACCTGCAGGTAGAGATCTCTTGCGGGGCACTTGAAGTCCTGGTGTGCCTGCTCTTGCCGGGAGCTTGTGTGCTGAGTCGCAGCTCTGGCCCTCAGTCGTTGCATGCCCGAGAGCATCCTGCTTCTCTCCTGTCTGACGAGATGGCTGGTGGCTGCCCACAGGAGCCGGGGCGGGGGGGAGCACGGAAGAGTGAAGGGGGAGTTTGTAGGAACAGACTGGAGAGTGGGTGCCCTGTCCAGAGGGGTCAGCCACCCTCCGCTCCCACTGATTCCTGCCTTTTGGAAATGGGAGGTCATTCCGCTGGGATTTTATGGTAGTTTTTAAGGACCAGCCCAAATCTGGATTTTGATGGTAAATGTCTAAGAGTTTTAAGTGGTTGGCTCAATTTTATTTTGAATATTCTGTGGGCCAAAGAGAACGTGTTTGACACCTGGGTGACCAGGGACCGCCTCTGCCTCAGAAAGTTGTTTGAAGGAACTGAACAGTCTCTGCCTCGAGAACGTCAGAGGTGAAACACCAGGCACATGCAGTGGGGGAGGGAGGACGAGGGTGCACATTCTGAGAACTACAAGTCTTTTCGTGGACTTGGCTTTTAGAATTTGGGAAAGAAAAATAGAAAATTCGGGAAGAGCTGTGGCAGCCCTGCATTTACTGGGGGACCATTGGACAGCCCACCACCGGCACTGGCGCTCCTGGGGCCTGGCGTGTCTCTCCCGCCACCTGCTGGCCATCTGGAGAGCTCCATGCCTTCGCTCTCAGCGGGACTTGTCAGAATCCTCTGAGGACAGGACATTTGTGTCCCCCACAGGTACTGGCATCGGTCCCTAAACCCACGGAAGCTCATTGAAGTGAAGTTCTCCCACCTGAGCAGAAACATGACCATGCAGCGTACCATGAAGCTCTACCGACTGCCAGAGGCCAGTGGTGCTGTGGGGGCGATGGGCGGGGGGCGGGATTGGCTGAGAGCTGGGCCCTCAGCAGGAACGCATCAAGCTTGGGCAGGGCGGGGGCATCAGAACAGTGACCCAACTCAGAGTTTCCTAACCCTTCGACTTTCTGTCTCTGTTGTCTCTGCTGTCTATAGCAAGGATTTTATTTTATTTTGACTTTCTCAATTCTCTTGCATCTGCACCTGGGCTAGCTTCCGTGTCATCTGTTGATGAGCTCAGAGAACACCTCTTCTTTGTGACTGCAGCCCAGGCGGGGCATAAATAGATAAACCTGCTCACTGAGCCGCAACACCACCCAGAGCCCATGTAAATAAGCTACAGAGCGTCTGCCAGGCCTCGGTTGGGGAAAGGAGGGGTGACGCCAGCCTGTGAGGGGCGCCCAGGTTTCTAATCCCAGTCCCCCAGTCCAGATTTGGCCGGTGAAGGAGTAGGCAGCCTGGAGTGAGCTGGTTTTCTGTTCTGGGTCTCAGTTTATCTAATTTTCCAAAGAAAGAAATGCTGTTCCTCATTCTCCACTTGCGCCTGGTCTCAGGATCCTAATGACCTGAAAGTCGCTTGTCCTCCCGCAGAGCTTCCAGGGTCAGCGTGGTTACTGGTGCCCGCTTGCCTTCGTCAGCCACCAGACTGGCTTAATCACCCTGGGGTCGGGCTGGTCCAGCATTGGGTCCGGGTCAGCCGTGTCCTGTTTTGAGAGACTGTGACAGTTAGATACTGCCCCAAAAAACAGATTTGGGGGGGGGGGCTGTGATGGGTGTCTCCTCCTCCTATTGTAAAGACAGATTTGTCCTGAGTTCTAGACAGGTAGCATTCTTAAAGCAGTGTCGTAGCCCAGAGGAATGTCTCTGGATCTCCCCGCCTGTGGGTGAGAGCCCCTTTCAGTGCAGGATTCGAGGTGTCCTTGCGGGAGCTGCTGCCATGTAGAAATGAGGTCAGTAAGTATTCCCTGGAGACATCAGGCTTAGGGAGGAATTTGGGTGGCTGTGGTCCTGGAACGGCTCTTTTAAAAGCAGTTTCTACACAGGGAAGCAGTTGAATCACACAGTGACTGAGGTATATAAACTGTAACTCCACCCTGCTTTCAGATTCTGCTGACCCCGCCTTTGTGTCTTGAGCCTTTGGGGATGTTCTGTCAGCCCCAGGATTTACTCCAGAGCATCACATGGGTTCATTCCACTGAAGCCTTTCTTAAGAAAAAGCAGCTGTGGGGTGGGATCCTGGTTTAAGATGAAGTCCCAGGAGTTTGGTGCTTTTCTTCAGAATTTAACATGCAGCAGGCCCGGCTGGAGGCAGACTGGTGTGGCAGGGTCTGAACACACAGACAGAGTGGGCCTCGGGTGTAGACTCTGCTGGGCCTGGGGGTTCCAACATGCCTAGGCAAGGAGCTGGTCTGTGAAGGGCTCTCCTAGTCTAGAGGAGAGAGACCAGCATGGGAGATCAGCCACAGCTCGGTGGGACAAGGTAGTGGGGGTTCGGAGGAGAGGAGCCAAGAAGGGCTTTGCCAGGTCGACGAGTAGCCTGGGCCTGGGCCCACCCCAGCACATCCATGAGGGTTTTGCTCCCTCATGGCACCGTTAACATTTGGGGCTGGGTAATTCTGTCATGGGGACTGTCTTGTTCATTATAAGACGTTTGGTAGATTCTTTGGCTTCTACCCGTTAGATGTCGATAGCACCCCTTCTAGTTGTGACAACCGAAGATGTCCCGGAGTATAGTCATATTCTCAGGATCACCCCCGTTGAGACCTGCTAGGCTAGAGGGACAGAAAGGACAGTCAGAGCTGCCAGCTGGTCCAGAGCGTGGAAGGTCTTCTGCTCCGTGTTAGGGAGTTTAGAGCAAGGGAGGGGCGCTCTGGGTTGTGTTTTCTTGCGGTGGCCTGGGCCATGTGGCTAAGAGATTGAAGCAATAGCCTCAGCCAGAGAGGGTGGCCTTCACTAGGAGGGAGAGGGCCGAAGACACTGACGAGGCAGGACTCGCGCCTGAGTGCGTGGGGACCAAGAGTGAGAGACCACTGCCCAGGGTGGCCGAGGCTTCTCTCTTGATGGCCTGGCGGATGCCTCCAGGGTTGGGGTAGGAAGGGGGACAGTGTCGAGTTTCCGGTGCCCTCAGGACTTGAGAGGGAGTCAAGAGGCTCATGCTCAGCACACCTGATACCGTCTCGTCTGTCCGCCTTCCAGACGCCCAAGACAGCTGGGCTGCGACCAATGGAAAAAAAGGACATTCCAGTAGTGCACCAGCTCCTCACCAGGTACCTGAAGCAGTTTCACCTCACACCAGTCATGAGCCAGGAGGAGGTGGAGCACTGGTTTTACCCCCAGGAGAATATCATCGACACTTTCGTGGTGGAGGTGAGTGGGGAGGGGTGTCCTGGGCCCCTGAGAGGCATTCTCCTCCAGTGGCTAGGTTCCCCATGCTCGGGGACCGAAGACCCGACTGATGGCAGTGTTGGCCCCCTAGACTTCCTGGACCCTCCTTGCTCGATCCTCCCTGCAGACAGGAAGTTGTACTTGCTAACAGGATACCCTCTGGACTTGGCATGAGCCCTTCTTGCCTCTGCCCCTACCCGCAGTCCCCGGGGTGGGGGGACGGAGTAGAGAGAACTGGGCTCCTCTTCCTCGGGTAAGCCTCTGAGCCCCGCCTGCCGTGCTTGTGGTAGTGCCAGCCAGGGGTCAGTGACAGTCTGCGGGGATGTGAGCTGCAAGGAGCCCCCGACGAGGCGCAGGGAGGGGGCTCGGCAGGGTCAGCCCGCAGTCTGGCCTGGATTCTCCTCCTGGCTCTGTCCTCAAGTGCCCTGGGCCAGTGCCTTCTCTCCTGCCTGCACGCCCTGTTTCGGTGTGTACCCAGTCATCTCGGGGGGCAGAGCTGCTGGGGGTGGTGGGGGAGCAGTAGGAAACATGCCGCTCCCAGATGGCAGGGTCCCCGTGTGTGCGCGACATTGCCTCCTAGTGTTGTTTTCCCCGCAGAACGCAAATGGTGAGGTGACAGACTTCCTGAGCTTTTATACGCTTCCCTCCACCATCATGAACCATCCGACCCACAAGAGTCTAAAGGCTGCTTATTCTTTCTACAACGTCCACACCCAGACCCCTCTTCTAGACCTCATGAGCGATGCCCTTGTTCTCGCCAAAATGGTGAGGAGCAGACCGGAGGGTCCGGAGATGCGTGGGGACGGGGCAGTGGGGGCAGCGGGGGCAGCGGGCAGCCCAGCTGCCTGTGCGCCGAGGCTTCCAGCCCTCCTTGGCCTCCCGCTCCGCGTAGGAAGGGGCCCAGCACTTCTTAGCCAGCAGCCTAAAGCTAGGAGGGAGCAGGGAGCATCCACGTGAAGTGAAGGCACTGAACTCCTGGTTTATTTCAGTGAGTTTCGTTCTCATGGGCGGCGCTGCCAAGGAGCCTGAATAGCCAGGCCTGCTCCGGGAGTAAAGGGGTTCTCCTTACGACTTCCCCAGCGTGGGAATGGGGAGATTGGTCTCTGTCGTGGTGAGTCACTGGAGCGGCTGACTGTAGGGCATGGGGGGTGGGGCCCAGGCCTCTCTGACCCCCGAAGAGGTCGGCGTCAGTCAGCCCTTCGTCGTGGGTCCTGCCCGAACTGACGCGAGTCCGCATGGGCCGGCCGGATGGTGGCCAGGTCAGCCTGTGCCCTGCAAGACCTTCTGGTCACCTGGGTGAGCTTTAGGAAGTGTCTGTCACGGTCTGAGAGCAGCGTATCAGCTGCCGTACAGGCGCAGGGTACACAGCAGAGGCCAAGTAGCTGGGGTGTCAGGGAGTGAAGGGGCAGCACAGACGCGAGCCGCTGATGGGAGCCAGCTTCTCAGAGGAGGTGCTTCGGGGCTTGGTCTCCAGAGAAGACCGTGCCAGTGACCAGTGTTTTGGGGAGGCCTAACCTGGAGCCACAGGAGCAGTGACCTGGACACTGAGGACACACGGATGCACTCGGTGGGCCACTAGAGGCCAGGTGGGGTGGCGTTCGGAGAGGCATGAGAACCACCCCTGGAGAGAGGTGCTGACTGGAGCTTGGATCTAACGCGGATGCAGCCGGGGCTTCCGAAGGGAGAGTGTTCTCCCGGCTGCCTGCGCTGTAGGCTGGGATGTGATAGAACCAGGCATGAGGGCGAGGCAGCTTTCCCCCTCTTCACCTGTCCCTGTTTCTCCCCGCTGCCCCGCAGAAAGGGTTCGACGTGTTCAATGCACTGGATCTCATGGAGAACAAAACCTTCCTGGAGAAGCTCAAGTTTGGCATAGGGGACGGCAACCTGCAGTATTACCTTTACAATTGGAAATGCCCCAGCATGGGAGCAGAGAAGGTATGTCCGTGCGAGTGCAGCTGGGCTCAGGGGGTTCGTGTCCCCAGCAGAGAATGGGGCCACGGGTCTGAGCCCCAGCAGTGGCAGGGGTCCGCATTCCCCTTCAGCAGCTGGTGTGAGGGTGGCAGAGGGAACAGGCCCCAGAGCCACCCAAAAGCAGGAAGCTTGTCTCCGGCTTCTTTCCCCACGAGGTGAGCCACCTCAGCAGGGCACTGGGGACCGCCTCAGGGAACTGCAAGTCCAGATGCCCGCACTTGGCCAGAAAGGTTCTAGTCTAAGGATCTGCGGGGTTTCCTCTGCTGGGCTCCTGCCCTCAGCCCAGCGTGATCCTCAGCCCTTCCTCTGTCAGCTCCAGAGGGCAGCTCCAGGCTGTGGTATCATCAGGATTTACAGAATAAGTGACAGACGAGCTGGAGAGAGGCCTTGGGACTAGCGATGCTCAGGTTGCTCAGGTTGCTGGCGGTTG
The DNA here is from genome assembly GCF_003265705.2 of Callorhinus ursinus. Lineage (NCBI taxonomy): Eukaryota > Metazoa > Chordata > Mammalia > Carnivora > Otariidae > Callorhinus > Callorhinus ursinus. The sequence goes on from NW_027397164.1 coordinate 1,368,911, forward strand.
TTTTCTTGAAGGATCTGATGGATGTAGGAAGCCCCTTGTAGAGGTCGAGTGAGCCCGCTCCCACAGCCCAGTGGCCCTGTGCAGGCTCAGTCCTGTGGGACTTCTGAAGTGGCGGGGGGGGGGGCGGTGGAGGGAGAGGGGAGGGGGACAGACTCGGGCCAACTGTCAGCTCAACTCTGCCTCTCCCCGTTGGCTCTCCTAGGTTGGGCTGGTGTTACAGTAATCAGTTGCCAGTGAGATTCTGGATAAAGCCACTGAGAAGTCAAACCAGGAAATGGAACCCCACCACTTGTTGGTCCAATTTTCACAAACGTGAGAATCCCTGGCAAAGGGAACAGAACTGAACCGGCTTTACCAAACCGCCACTGAACTTGACAATTGTATTGCAATGGCGTAGGCTGCGCAATGTCACCTCCGGCCGTGTCTCTGGTCTCCCTGTTTTCCAATTAATCACATCCTTCTGCAGCCGTGATCAAGGGAATGTAACTGCTGAAAACTAGCTCGTGATTGGCATATTATGGAGTTAACGGGTGAATAATAAAAGTATATATATATATATTATATATATATAAATATTTTAAATATCTTTCATGTTCCAAATGTACAAGGATGTTCAGTCTCTAATGAAAAACTGAATCCAGGTCATTCCTCAGAATTAGAATCCAAGGACAGTGGCAGACAAACACATTGGTCCAGTGAATTGTTTTGTTCTGAAAGCGGGCATTGACTTTTCTTGGGGGAGCCGGAGAAAGAGGATGTGGGGGATCTTCTCCATCCCCCTTCTGGATGGGCTGGAATGATTAGCTTTGAGAAGGCAGGGAAAAGTGGAGGGCAGGCCCAGAGCTCGCAGAACCGCAGGTGAAGTCCTAGATGGGCCGACCCTAGCCAGGCTGTCCTGCAGGGACCAGGCCTTTTCCGCATTCTGTCACTGGCCAGTGGGGACCGTCTTTGGGTCCCTTCTTCCATCCTCGCCCTGCTCCCTGTGGGAAGTCATCCTGCCAACTGATTTTAAAGGGCTCTTTAGCCAGCTGTTGTTACCAACTTTAGAGGGATGAGTCCCACATGACATTGATTTTCCACTGCCTGGGGTGACTGGCAGTTTGAAGGGGACTTTTGACCTCCTTGTAGCATCTGGGACCACATTGTGGAGACCCTACCAGTGCAATCCCTGCTGAGCTCGTCTGAGAGCCAAGAGCCAGCGCCCTGATAGCCCTAGGGTGGCTGGTCAAGGATGGCGTGGGGACCATACCCAAACCCCTTCAGCCGCCAGCCCCTGGCCTGTGCCTTCCGATCCATTAGCCATCTCTTGTGCTCCTTTCAAAGATGCGCAGCCTGCAAGTGGTAGCGAGGAGCGGTGGCCAGACACTGATCTGGATTTGATGGCAGAAATGATCGCGTGTCGCCATGGTGTGAGTCTGATTTTTGCTGATGATGTTTTGTGGATTTTTGTGGTGGTGGTTGGTGATGGTTAATGATGCTGTCAGTCTCCCCAAAAGTGATGGAGCCTCAGGTCCCGTGGCTGTCCGTGTAGGCCTTTCTCCGCTGTGCTCAAGCCAGGTAGCTTGGGGAGGATTGGGCTGTGGAATTGTCAGAAAGCGCCGTGCCGGCTCATATGGAACTTTGCTCGAGGAGAAGGTAAACGGAGGGAGAGTGGGGCGTGTGTGTGAGCGGGTTTCCTGGCTGCTTTCCAAAACCTGCCTGCCGGGGGAGGAAGCCTTAGCCAGGAGGCCAGGTTTGGCCAGTTCCCACTGACTGAAGCCCTGCTCTGCAGGCTAACAGAGCGGAGTTTTGGGCTTCGGGTTTGCCAGAGGCTAATTGTGCAGAGTCCCCAGAGCTGGAGGAACCTGTGCTTGGGCTGGACTCTGTAGACCGCTGCTGGAGCCCGCGACTCCACTGTCCTGCATTCTCATCAGCAGCCGCTAGGGGCCTCCCTTCTCCCCATTGTCCCCGTGCTGCAAACTGCATGCCCCAGCGATTGTGGCTGCCTTTGACTCCTTGACTCCAAGATACCCAGACCAAAGAAGCTGCTGTTCTTAGCAAGATGTGCACTGCGTTCTACAGACGGGAGGAGTCGGAGAGACAGGGGCTTGCCTTTACAGCCTCACAGACACCCAGCACCCCAAACTCCCAGAGCAGCTTACCCTGTGCATGCATCTGAGGATATCAAAGAACAAAGTACCCGACTTTCCTACCTTGGGCAGGACCTGGAACTTGGAAAGGCTTCCTGTCCTTGGCTTGGTCAGCTCTGGGCCAGGTACGGGCCAAGCCGTTGCTGAGATTGGGGGTGCACCACAGTCCCTGGAGTGAGCTTTGCCTCGGTTGACCCACGTCACAGGATGGAAACTGTGAGTCTGTGGCTGCTCTAGAAGAAACAGATCTCCCGGAAAGGCCCCCGTGTCTCCCTCCAAGACCGTGTGGCCTGCTCCCTGGACTCTGCTATTGTGTCACGGTAGGGATCCTGCCCAGCCCTCAGCACTGCCTCGCCGGTCTGCAGGAGTCAGCTTGGTGCCTGCTCTTAGTCTCTTTTTTGTCCAAACAGTTCCCAGGTTCTTCACTCCACCTTTGCCAGGACTTCAGGTCAGAGAGCTCAGAGAGAACCATTGCTCGGGGTTCAGGGCCTCCCCACAAGGAGCCCCGCCGGATGGTGGAGCCATGGCTGGCGTGAACCAAACAAGGGACCGACCCTGGGGCCTCCCAAGTTCTTCACCTGGGACCTGCCTCAGGCAGCTGTGGTTGGAGGGCCTCCCCGGCACGGCCCTCACCCTCTGCCACCAGTACTCCTTGCTGGCACCACTGGGTTTTTGGACTCCATGTTTCCAGACGTTTACTTCCTGCCTTTGGATTGACTCTACATTTGACCCCTTGGCACATTCCCACGGCCTCTGATCTCTTGTGGGGAAAGAGCTGGGTAGAAAGGAGGCCTCAGCTCTTGGTGGAGGTGTACCTGGGGCTCCCCCACCCCCATGCCTACTTTCAAAGATGCTGATGTCTGGTTTGGAGGCTGGCCCACACCAAGCCACCTCAACACCCAGTTTATGGGAAATTCAGGCCTTGCCTGCAACTCTCATCTAACTGCCATTGATCCCCTTCCTTGCTGGCTCACTGAAGCCCAGGTGTGGGGGTCCCTGTGGTCTGAATTCTTTGCCCAAAGATGACCAGCATTTAACCAGCTGAAAGGACGGCCCAAAGGTCTGGGTAGCTTCACGATGCTGCCATCTGGGAGAGGGTAAGGACCTGACTGTCAGTCCAGGGGAGGGGAACGAGCACATCCTCGGCCAGTGCCTACCCACCCAGGCGGCAGCCTTCTTGTGGCCTGGCCTGCCTGCCCCCGAACCAGAGGAGATGCAGGTCGTCTTTGGTTTCGCCCTACTGCAAAGTGAAGGCAGGCCTGCCAACGGGCTATCCCCCTGGGAGCTTGTGCGGGACAGTCTCATTCAATTAAATTCAAAGACACTGCCGGCAAGGTGTGCCGAACCTGGGAACAGAGAACGGGGAGGCTTCCCTTTTGTCTGGGCTTTTCGCGGGGGCCGTGGGAGGGGCATCCATTTCCCGGATCGGGGAGGAGGTACCAAATGCATTGTAGTCCCACCGGTTACATCTCACTTGTTTCTAATAAAGGAAGCAGCTGAACCAAACCTCCCGGCCCTCTCATTCCTCGGGTCAGCAGGTGGCAGAGGCATCAACAGGGTTCCCTGGCCTGGGCTGGAGCACCCTCTCCGAGGGCAGCAGGGCCCCCGCAAGGGTGCGTGTTCCGTGGAGGCAGCTTTGGAGTACTGTCCTTTGGCAAGGTTCTCTCTTCAGGGCAGAATTGGCACTTTTCCCCTAATTTCTCCCATCCCGGGGCGAGGGGTCGGGGCTGACCCAGGTTCACTCCGTGTGAGAGGAGCCACCGGGCCCTGGGCCAACAGCAGGGCACCTTGGCAGTGGCGCCAGTCCCGGGCTTCGGCGGCCGGGAGCGAGCACCCCTCGGTGCAGGGCACCTGCGGCCTCTCTGAGGGAGCGCCCAGGCGCTGCCACGTCCTGCCCGTCCACATGCCCCATCTCCCCGCTGGTCCTGTTGGGCCCGAGGGGGTGCTTTTGAACACTGCTGGTCACCAGGCCCCACTGCACACCTACCGAACCGGGTCTCCAAGGAAGGGCCCCAGTAACTGCATTTAGACTTTGCATTCACCTGCCCCGTTCTCTTCCTCTGGAGCTTCTCATCCATTCCCCGACCCCGTGCCGCTTTCGGGGACCCCATGGCTGGTGCCTCCGAGGGAGCCCCTTTCCAGGGAACTGGGCTGCAGCCTGAGGACACAGGACGTCCCCCCAGGATCATCTGTGAGGCCCCTCCTAAACCAGCCCCTTTGTCTCTCCCCTCGCCCACCAGTCACTCTAGCCCCTGAAGGCTCAGGCCTTCATCCCCAGCCTTAGATTTGGGCTGAGAACACAGCCTTGTGGGTGGAACCTCTGCAGTTACAAGTGACTTCTTTGCCTCCACCTTCCACCACCCGTTTTCCTGCACTGCAGACTTGCCCTTGCAAGGCCCACTTCCCAGCGTTGGGGCTCTCACCCTAGCAGGAAACGCTTCCTCGTGCTTTACCAAACCAGAGAAGAGAAGCGGGATGGGGTTGGGGGGGCTCAGCCAGGGCTCCAGCGCTCACCTGACATGGGACCCTCACCCAGGCCCCGAGCAGAGCTGGCCCCGTGGGGCTGGGACGACTCGAACTGCTGCTCTGGGTCCCCCCGGAACTGGACTCGGCCTTGCTGTGCCTCCCTCCTCAGGGCCTCCCTCTGCAGGCCTGCGGTCCAGCTGCCTGGCCTCCTGACGGCCCTGAGAACCAGGTGTCGGGCTGCCCGGCCCCGGCCTTTGCGGTTCCTGCATCGGGAGGCTTCCGAGCCCCTTCAGAGTGTGAGCATCCTCCTTGAGACACACGGATTCATCAGAACCAAACGCCACTCTCAGCAGGCGCGGAGAGCAGGGGGAGGCGCTCACGTCCTGCATCGGGTCGTGGGTTGCAGGAGGGTGAGATGGCCCGGTCCTGGGTTCCGTGGGGCCCATTCAAGCCCCAGCCCGGGTGCCATTTCCGAGCCGGGAACTGTCCTCAAGCTCTGCCCTGGTTCAGTGTTCGTGCTTTTGCCTGATGGAACCCAAAATGCCAGGGCTCCACACTGAAGCCCGGAAAGTCTCCCTTCTGGCAGGTCTTCTCTGGACTCTGCCCTCTGGTGTCTCGGCATACTCTCCCAGCTGCTCCAGGCAGCCTGGAGCGGTGGGCTCGTTTCCAGGCCTTTATCCCTGGTGGAAGGAGAGCCCCAAGTCTTGGATTCATCTACTGAATACACGGGGGCCTTGAATGCAGCTGAACCCAGAAAGCGGCGGTCTGTGTGAGGTCCCTCAGAGTCCTGACGCCGTCCCCTTTTAGGACATAACAGTTCTGCCTGGCAGAAGCCCACACCGCCCCCACCCCCCGGCCACCTGCTCCCTCCCCATTCAAGGCCCTTCATGGTGAGGGGGCAGGGGGAGCTTGTGACTTGGTGTCCCCACAGTCTCATGGTGCTGGAAGCAAGTCTAAGCCAAGAGGAGGGGACAGGCTATTTTGAGCTGGGGCCTCTCCTCTGCCCGTCCCACCCCCACCGGCTCCCAGAAGTGCTCCGGTACGGCAGTAGTAAAATAAACTGGCTGCTTTATCTTTTAAAATCGATAGTTTTGTTTTACTGTCCTCTCCCCGGGCCCTTCTGTGACACAAGTTAAAATCTACTCCCAGGCTTCCTCGGAAAGGGAGCTCAAGTTCAAGAGCAGCAGGGAGGAGCCCAGGAAAGCCTGGAGAGGGGAGGGCCTTGGGGGGTGGCTAATGCCTGGGCTGGGGTGAAGGCAAGGAGGGGGCTGGACTACTTTGGGGGAAGGAGGCTGGGATGGGCCCCCCTGGGGGGCAGAGAAGAGCTGAAGGCTCACATGTTCTCCCCAAATCTGGCAGCAACAGGCCTGGCTCTTCATGAGCCACGAGGGAGTAGGCCAAGAATCGGAGGCACTAGGGAGAAGAGCAATGGCCTGTTCTTAGGAGGGACCAAAGCAGCCTCCAGCACCCCGTTGAGACCAGAGTGGAGTGGGCAAAGCGAGCAGGCTGGAGGGCCTGGGCCTCCCTCCACCCCTCCACCCTTCCACTCCAGAGGAGGAGACGGCCTCTGCCACGGGATGCACACTGGCACCCGAAGAACCCCGGCATGGGTCAGTCCTGCCCTCAGAAGCTCTGGATGTGGATGTGGACGAAGAGCGTGGCTGGTGACAGCGAGGCCCCGTCCTTGGAAAGCAGGTGGATGTGGCGGTACCCTGTGGGGAGCACAGCCACGTGTCAGGCTCTCTGCCCGCCCCCCCCCCCCCCCCCGCCAGCAGGGCCAGGACCGCAGGGGCGCAAACCACCTCCCACCCCTGGGCTCAGGGCAAGCTCTCGGAGGACACGCAAAGCCCAGGTGAATAGGGTCTTGGAGGCCCAGACCTCCCCCCATCCCTCTCCGTCCCCGCCAACCTTGCTTCAGGCTGCTGAGAGGCAGTGTAAACTGGCCCACAAAGTCATTGGGGGAGGTGGTGTCGTAATCTTCCACCACGAACCGGACCAGCACCAGCTCTGGAGCCCGCAACTGGAACTGCAGGGTCTGCCCCCAGCGGGGGTTGAAGCCTAGGGCGGAGGCATGAGTCAGGAGCCAGCCGGCCCCCAGGCCCACGCTGCTGCCACCAGCACGCCCACCCACCGTTGTTGAGCACGTAGTTGGTCTCCTTTCGAGCACAGTCTGCGGGCACCCCATGGATCTCAACACGCACCAGGGGGTCCACGATGGAGTTTGGCTTCTCAGTGTTTAGCTTGGGCAGCTGCTGCGCCGTCAGCACCTGCAGGGGACGAAGGGGAGCTTCGCTCTGGCCCCTGCTCGGGCCCGCGGCTGCCTGTCCCCTCGGTTAGGGCAGGAAGCCCCTTGCCCTCAGCACTCACCCGGACCCTGCCCACATGAGGACCGAGAGTCAGACTGCCCTCACCCCAAGCCATCCCCAGGCCGCCACCATCTGGAACCAAAGGCTGGCGCCCTGCCGGCTAGGACCCCTCCGGAGCTAGCTGTGACCCCGGGGTACGGCCTGGTCCAGGCTGCTGACCTGGATGGTGAGAGTAGTTCTGGGGGGTCCAGGGCACTCGGGGTCAAAGGTTGTGTCGGGCTGCCGCAGGCGGGCGGGCTTCAGGATGTAGCCGCACCGCCCGTTGACGAGAAAGCGCCCGGCATTGAGGTCCATCTCGTAGCCTGGTGTCTGGAAGTTCAAGGCCACTGTGGACATAGTGGGGTCAGGGCAGGGGCTCTTAGTGTCCCTCCTCTCACCACTCTGTTTCGGGGTCTCACTGCCCACCCCCACCGGGGCTTAGGGGGTGCATCACGGCAGCCAAGGGACCCAGCCCCCATTGTCACCTACACTTTATCCCTGGTATAGGGTGGGGCTGAACATAGGCCCAGGCCAGAGTGGCGTCCGAGAAACCCTGCGGTCTCCATATCTGCGCTCAAGGGGACCGTATTCCCCTCCTTTGCTCCTTTGTTGGGGCTCAGCATCCCTCCAGAGCCCACTCCTGTCTGTTGATTCCGTGGGACTGCCAGGGGTGTGTGTGTGTGTGTGTGTGTGTGTGTGTGTGTGTGTGTGTGTGTGTGTGTGTGTGTCGGGGGCACATGGGAGTAGAGATTTTGAACTTTTGTCTTCATAAAAAATGTGAGACTTTTACACTGTCAGGAAGAAATGAGTCTGATTTGTTTTCCCACCTAATTTCCTGACCATTATTTTAATCATTGTTATGACCAAGAAAACACCTCTTTCCACCTTCTGGAAAGCTGTCTGGCCCCACCCCTGCCCGGGGCTCTCATGGCTCCCTGGAGGCCGCCCCCCACGGCAGCGCCCTGCCCCCCGGTCCCTACTGCTGTCCCCACTCACCCAGCTGACAACCTGAGTTCCACATCTCCTGGGGGCTGTAGTTGGCCGAGTTCATCCGCAGCCCCAGTGGGTAGACGCGGGTCAGGTGGCGGGCATTGTGCCTGACGAAGCTGTTCCCTGAGGGAGAGTTGGGGCAGGACTCTGATGGCCCCTCACGCAGTGCCAGGGCCTGTAACTCCCTCTGTCCCAGCTGCAGGGACAAGCTGGGAACAGAGGCTGAACTCCCGCGGCCCCAGGTCCGCCTACCCCAGGGCTGAGAGGACCTCCCAGACAAGGCTGCTGAAGCCCAGAGAGGGCCAAGGACCCCCTTCCACACCCCGGCCCTGCACCCCAGCCCCAACCCCCCGCATCCTGCCCCCACCTCAGTGCCTGGAACACGGGGCCCCAGACTGACATCCGGCTCTAATCCCGCCTCCCCCATGCACTCCTCCAGCAGCGCTGTGGGTCCTCCAGGCCTTTGTCCAACCTGCTCCTCCAGCCTGGAAGCCCCTTCCCCTTCTTCACCTGGCCCCTTCCACCCCATCCTTTGGTCTGGGGTCCCGGCACGCCTCCCCTGCTCCAGAGCCCTTCCCTGACCTCACGCCCTCTGCCCGGCTTCCCCTGTCCCTGCCACAGCCCACTGGTCACCCTGCACCGGCACTCCCACCTATGTCTGGCCCTGTCACTAGGCTTGAGTCCGGCGAAGGCAGGCAGCAGCCTCCCTCCTCCCTGGACCCTCTTCCTTCCACCCATGCCGGCCCGGTGCCGGGCAGGTGCCAGGCGCTCATTCCCTGAGCCCCGAACTGGGGACCTCCTGACCCCCTCACTGGCCCTGAAGTCCTCTTAAGTCTCCTTTCCAGACCAACTTCAGGATTGCCCCCCCCACCCCGCGCCACCAGGAGCCTGCCGGCCTCCACGGCGCCTCCGGCCCCCAGACAACCGATGTCCCAGCTCCTACCTGCCTCTCGGATGAGCTTCTTGGCCTTGCGCTCGTTGAGGGAGCTGACCTGGCAGGGCTGGGGCGGCACCTGGTTGGGGCGCAGGGTCTGCAGGCGGGTGGCACAGCAGTACACGGCCAGGGCCGACAGCTCGGGGGAGATCTGCTTGGCCTGGGAGATGAGCCTCAGAGGGGGTCTACCGGCTCCTGCGCCTCTGTCCTCCTGGCTCCCCCTCCCCTCCCCAAGCAGCTGCTCCCTGCCCCAGCCGGGCGCCCGCCGTCCCACTCACCCGCCGCCTCTGTTCTGTGGCCTCTGCCTCCTCTTCTTCCTCTTCCTCTTCCTCCTCCTGGTCGGACAGCATTCGACCATCCTCGCTGCGAGCAGCTGACAGCTTCTTCCCCTTCACCAGGACCCGGCCCTTCAGCTGCTGTAGGGACCCCACGTGGAGAGATTATGCCCTCTCGCCCATCAGTCACACAACCACCGCTACGTGAGGGGCTGACCCGGGGGCGCAGGAAAGGCCACGCCAAGATGAGGGATGCTTCTAGCAGGAAAAAATGGGAAACAACACATAGCGCCACCAACAGGGGGACTGGCGAGGGAGGTCCCTCCTGACAAGAATACGACACGGTAGCCTTTCCAATGAATGACGCAGCTCGGGACCGGAAGAGAAGGAGCCCGCTTCCCAAAAGATCTCCTGTGACAAAAGTGACTGTAGAACATGTAATCCCATGAGCTTCCTTGTGTAACATTTGAAAGAGAGGACAGTTCTGCACTTAGGTATAGACGCACGGGAAAATTCTGGAAAGACGCACAAGAAACTTAAAGATGGTTACTTCCTGTGAAATAGAACGAGGGCAAACAAAAACCGCTTTTCATTGTATACACTTTTGTACAGCTCGATTTTTTTTAACCGTGTTTGTTTCATGCTAATAAAAAAATCAAATCACACACACACACACACAGGTGAATCAACATTCTCTGCATATTTGGATTGAGAGTAGGAGGAGAGTTTTCTCAAGGAGCCGGAAAAACACAAATGTCCCGAGGAGGCAGATAAAATGTTCTGGCGTTTGGGAGGAAGAACCACCCCAGGCCAGAGAGCTAGGGAATTTCCTCAGATCACAGGAAGGGGTTGTTTACGCTGAGCGAAAATTCCAAGCAGGTGGCGCTCGGCTGGGAAGGGAGCTTCAGGTAGAGAGCACGCGCCACTCTAGGCCTCGGAGGTGGCCGTGGCTGAGGTTGCAGGGACTCTCTAGGCAGGGCAGCGAAGTGGGGCGGCGGGGGGGCACGGAAGGCCCTGAATAGGGCAGGGTGGGTCTAGTCAAGACTGGTGGGTAGGAGAGTGACGAGACCGTGGGGTGGCAGATGTCAGAGGAACTCGGGGAGGTTGAGGCAGAGAGAGGTGTGGGGTCTCGACCTGCGGAGGTGGCATCGCGGGGGTGGATGGTGGACCACAGCCGGGTCCTCCTCCACCCGGGCTGAGAGTCCGGGGGCATTCATTACCTCTGGGGATGGCAGTTCTTCCAGGTTCTGGGCATCCAGCGCTTCTGTCACCAGCGCGTCTCCCAGGATGGTGCGAAGGTGGTGGGCCATGACAGCCTGCTGCTCCAGCCCACAGTGGTTCTCCAGGGACAGGATGACAGGGTATGGCGACAGCTGGGGGGGAGGGGCAGCAACTCAGAGCCACCTCCCCCTCCCCCTCCCAGGACCCCCATTACACCTGGCCCCCAACCCCCTTCAGGACAGGCAGGCAAAGGCATTCTGGGGGGGCTGAGTAGGTGGAACGGGGCCAGTGTGTTTTTGGGGGGACAGAGGTCAGATCTGGGGTCTCAGGGAAAGGGTGGAATGTCTGGGAAGCTGAGGGCAGCTGCAGGAGTGGTTTTGTTGTATAAATGCCCTTTATATGTTAATGACATTGGCCATGTTGTTTATGTTACACACTCCCCCCAGCCCATAATTTTTTAAAGTTTATTTATTTAGGGCGCCTGGGTGGCTCAGATGGTTAAGCGTCTGCCTTCGGCTCAGGTCATGATCCCGGGGTCCTGGGATCGAGTCCCGCATCAGGCTCCCTACTCCTTGGGAGCCTGCTTCTCCCTCTGCCTCTCTCTCTCTGTCTCTCTCTGTCTCTCATGAATAAATAAATAAAATCTTTAAAAAAAAAAGCTTATTTATTTATTTTTTTTTTAGTAATCTCTACACCCAGTGTGGGGCTCGAACTCACGACTCCAAGATCAAGAGTCGCACACTCTCCTGACTGAGCCAGCCTGGTGCCCCCAAGCCCACCAATTTTTGAGGGTAAGATTTGCGTATAGCTTGACAGAAGTCGCAATTTTATGCAGACTTCTCTTTCATGGCTTTCTCCTTGGGAGTCATGATTAAAATGTCCTTCCCTACCTGCAAGGTTTTCTTCTGGACATTTTGTGATTTTACTGCAATTACTAAACATCAGGGTAGAGGAAGGGAGCCTCTCACTCAGCTTTCTTCTACCCCTTTGGCCAGCTGTCCCAGCAGCACTTGGTGAGTGAGCGATTCTCTGGGCAGGGCGGTTTCTTCTGGAAGGACAGAGGACGCTGGGGTCACTGGGGAGGCTCTGGGGCTGGGCATGGGGGTCCTGGGAGCTCACAGTGAAGGCGTGGTCGCGCACGGTCTGGACCACGTCTCGGAAGAGGATCTTGGAAGTGAGGGTGTGGCCGTGATAGATGATGGGTTCCCCTCCTGGCCCCTCCCAGCAGTCCAGCTCCACACAGCGACATCCCTGGGCAAAAGCCCTGCGGATAGACAGATGGGTGGCGGAGGGGTCATGCGGGAGCCCCGGAACAGAGCAATGGCCAGGCTGAGCCAGGTTGCCGCCCCACCCCGCTCATAAAGCCCACAGTATGATTTGAGCCCCATGGCATTCCCAAGCTGGGTTCCCAGATGTGTTCACCCCAACCATCCCCCGCTAGGGTACCTGACATAGGCCTCGGTGCTGCTGAGCCCCCCGATCTGAGAGTCGGTCAGATAGGTGTTGTGTGAGGAGGAGATGAAGTAGTGGGAGAGGGGCTGGTCCATGTCCTGGAACACGCATGTGTGGGCCGGGTCCAGAGCAGCCCCTTCGGGTGACAACAGGTACATCATGAAGCCATCCAGTGTCATCAGCTCATGCTGCTTGGCTGCAGGACAGGCAGAAGAGAGTGTCAGGCCACCGGGAGGATCCCCACGTCTGGCCCCACAGGCCCCCAAAGCTCACTCAGCTTAGTAATAATGAGCACCTAGCTACTGACTGGACTCTACGTAAGTTAGGCCATTTAGGCTTTTTTTTTTTTTTTTAAGATTTTATTTATTTATTTGACAGAGAGACAGCGAGAGAGGGAACACAAGCAGGGGGCATGGGAGAGGGAGAAGCAGGCTTCCCGCCGAGCAGGGAGCCCCACTGGGGGCTCGATCCCGGGACTCCAGGATCACGACCTGAGCCGAAGGCAGACGCTTAACAACTGAGCCACCCAGGCGCCCCGCCATTTAGTTTGTTTAAAGTGATCTCTACACCCAACGTGGGGTTCGAACTCATGACCCCAAGATCAAGAATCGCACGCTCTATCACCTGAGCCAGCCAGGCGCCCCCATAAGTCACGCCATTTAATTTTCAGCCAAACCCTATGAGGCAGGTGCACTACTAAATCCATGTCACAGATGTGGCAGCTGAGTCTCCGAGAGGCAAGGTAACCTGCCCAAGATGGCCCCCACAGCCAATAATCGTAGAGCCCACTTAGCTAGAAGTCCCCGGACCTGTCAGATGCTGAGACAGGGCCGTGGTGACCCTAACCCGTCTATCAGACCCCGACCTGTCTCGTTGAGCTCATAGGTGTGGATGAGCTTCTGGGCACGGGCCAGGGTGGCGGTGTCCTCGCCCTGGTCCTTCAGGAACTCCAGCAGCTCCGGGGCGCTCAGCACACGGTCCTCGCCCGAGTACTGATGGAAGATGTCCTCCAGCTCGGGCCGTTTCAGCAACCCCCGCAGAAACTCCTCAATCTCAGCCCCCTCCAGCCGCTCATTGTTGGAGTGGTCGCACTCCTGGAAGGCAGGGCGCGGCGCAGCTCAGAGGGGGAGGACGCCCTGGGAAAGCCGGCCCGCACCGACGGATCCGTCATCGACCCTGCCGGGCAGCCGGGGGTCCCCCAGCCCCCAGGCAGAAAAACCGGGTGCTAGCGAGGAGGCTCTGGGTGTCACGCAAGCTCACACAGCTGGTACGCTGCAGGGCTGGGATTCTAAGGAAGGTCTCTTGGCTTTAGTGCCTTTCCCCCTGCACCATGACCTACCCTCCAAAATCAAGATATGGGAGGAAAAGCAGTGACCCCCCGGGGGGCGGGACTGGCCATAATCCCTCCTCCTGTGTGTGTGCAGGGCCGGCCTTCCGTCCCCAAAGCCACACCCAGGGTCAGTGAGCCACAAATAACTGAATCCCGTGGAGCTGTGGGCCCAGGTGGACCGGCGCCACGGCTCCCGCCTCTTGCCTGTCTCAGGTGGGTCAGTCACCACCCACACGGGCGTCTGCCGTGTGCTCTGGCCCAGCCGCCGACACCGAGTTCACCCCCGTGCACCCCCGTCAGTGCTCCCACGTGTGGGGTGTATCCGGTCACGCGGGGAGGCGCCCCGTGTGTCATAGTGGAGGAGGGAGTGCACGGGAGCCCGGGAGCCGACTCCTGCCTGCACGCCCACGTGTAAGCCCTGCACGGTCACAGCTTTGCTGCTCACTCTGGGGCTGCGGGGGGGGTCCTCCCCATCCCTGGGCTCTGCCTGAGGATGAGGAAAGAAGTCCCGGGCCAGCACGCCCATCCTGGCCCAGCGCCCTCAGGGGAGTGCAAAAGGCCAACTAGGCCCAGATGTGGACTCTCCACAGGGAGAGGCCGCTCTGTGCACAAAGGCTGGGGGCGCGGGACGCGGGTGCCTCAGAGGTGGGAGTGGGGGCAGGTGCCCACCTTGAAGAGGCGGTAGGCATACATGTCATTCATGTCCACATTGACCATTCTGAGCAGGCTCTTGATCTCCTTGAAGCTCATCTTACTGTCCTGGTCCGAGTCAGCCCGGTGCAGGTAGGCGTGGATCCAGGTGTGGGCGCTCAGGAAATACCAGCGACAGCCTGGGCACCGCCGCCCCCCCCCACCCCACACAGGTGACTGCCAGGGACGCCCCCGCCGCCTGGGTCTAGGGGCTGTACTTCCCCTCTGCCCGCGGCCTCCACGGGGCCGAGACCGGGCTCCCCAGGGACCGGAGACCGCGTGGTCACCCTCTGTTCTGAAGACCAGGGGCTCTGGCTCCGCCCGCGGGTCCCAGGGGACGGGTCCTCCCTCCCTGCCACCCTACCACCCGGGCAGGATATTGGTCGAGGCGCTCGCGCTGGCTCATGGCGTCGAGGCGCGCGCGCAGCTTGGCCAGGCCGCGCACCCAGCGCTGCGCCTCCTCGGCCGTGGCCGCCGCCAGGTCCAAGTTCTTGCGGCGGCCCTTGAAGGCGATGGTGAGGCAGCGCGCCGGCGGGAAGGCGCCCCCGAAGCGCCGCAGGCCCTCGGACTGGTGGCCCTCGCGGACGGCCTCGATGTGCTGCACGAAGACTGCAGGGGGGGGGCGGGGGGGGGACGGAGCACGCGCGGCCGGGTCAGGGCCGCTGTCACCGGGGCCGCTGTCCCCACAGCCCACCCCGCGCCCGCCGCCCCGGCTCACAGATGTGCTGCGACGGCGCGCGCGGGATGCGCCGCTGGAACCACACGCTCAGGCCGTCCTCCTGCAGCCGGTACAGCCGCTCCTTGTGCCACGTCCGCGAGCGGATCTTGCAGAGCCGGGAGCCCCGCAGCATGGCGCGCACGTCCTCGTCCTCCGTCAGGCCTGCGGGGGCGGGGGGCAGAGGCCGGAGGGCGTCGGGGGAGGGGGGCGCCCAGGCCTTGCCCCTCGCTCCCTCCACCCTCTTCCCAGCCTTGCGAGCCCTCACCGGCCACTCGTCCTCTCCTAGAGCGTAACACGTCCCCAGTACTGGATTTGGCCTTAGGCTCCTGAGCCCCCAAGGCCACGCTTGGTGTGTCCCACCCAAGCCCCCCTGTGGGGGGAGCACCAGTACCTCCTGTCTCGGTCAAGCAACTGCCTCCAGAGGCCCTTAGAGCAAAGCAGTCCCTCAGGTGGCGCCTGGGACTTAGGCCTCCCTAAAGGTCACCCTCTGCCACTCCCTTCCAACCCGGTCTTCAGACTTCAAGACCAGAGTCTGCCACCAACAGCCTTTTCCCTTGAGGCGAAACCCTGACATCAAGAAGGTAGTCTCACTATCTAACCTAAATCTCTCTTGCTGCAATCCAAGCTCCTCGCCTCTGCGTTCCCCAAGACAAGGGAGGACAGCAGAGGCCACTTGGGCTCCAGGGTCACAGGCCAAGGACTGCAGGACCAGCCCTGCCAAGGCCAGCCGGGGGCTGATGTCCAGGTGTCCTCTTTGTGTCCCGCTGAAAGCGTGGTCTCCGGTGACACTGGGCCCGCCCCCGTGCCCAGCCATTGTCACAATCCCACCTCACCCCACCTGTGCTCTCCACAGTGTCCACCTTCCTCAGTGAGTAGAAATGCTTACAAAACATCTACCGCATGCCAGGCCCTACTCATGAATTCACACACGAGAAAACGAGTACAGAGAAGCTTAAGGAACTTGCCAGAATGCCATGGCTACAAAGTGGTGGAAGCAGGCTTCAAACCCTGGAGGTCAGGCTCCAGCACATTTACCCGTGGCCACTACACTGAACTCTGTCCCTTGTCCTTGCTATCGTGGTGGGGGTGGGGGTGGTGCAGAATTTAAATTCAGGGGCCCGGGGAGGCAAATCCCAACCCTGGCACTTCTGAGTTACACAGCCTTGGTGACAGGAACCCGTGACTGCTCTAGGCCCTGTGTTCGCCATGCACGCAGTGAAGCCGGCAGGAGCACCCGCGGCCAAGTCGGAACTTCAGGGAAGACCCCGCCCGTCCTGGGGGTGCCACGTCCTGCTCTCGTTTGTCGAGTTACAGGTCAGTACCAAAGGTTTACGAGCCAGAAAGAGTGGGAACCCGGCAAACTGGAGGGTCCATGCCCTTTGGAAGGAGGAGGGCAGCTAGGTGTGGATGAGGGCCCAGAGTTTCCAGAGAACAGGAAGCTGGAGTAGTATGTGAAGCCTCCGGACTTTTCAACGTTGGCAACTACATCAAATTGAAACAAAAACCCCCTAAAACACCACTGTGTGAGCCAAATGAAACAGGACAGTGGGTGTCTCTTCCTCCCTTTATTTTAACAAGCCCCCAATACTGGGTTTGACGTTAGGCCTTTGTGGCCCCAAGGCCCCTGTTTGTTGTGAACTCTGACCTCTGAAACCAAGCCGAAGTCCCTGGGCCTTCTCTCACTCTCTCTGGGGGCCTTTGTAGGATCCTTCTTGTCTCTCTTCCTCACACAGGACTCCTTCAAGGACCAGCTCACACACCATCTCCTACAGGAAGCCTTCCTTGATTTGTCCTCAAATGGGCATTCTCCCTCCCTGATCACCAACAGCACTTTCTAATTTAACTAAAACATCCCACCCAAATTGTAATTTCAGCAAACTTTAATAAACCCAAGGACAGGGACAAAGTCTTATATCCACACCTCAGTGTTCATCCCAGAGCCAGGTTCACAGCCAGGGTTTTCTGAAAGGGGAGGACGAGCCATGTCGGCAGATGTACCGACAACTCGGGAACTAAGTGCATTCTACCCCCAGCGCTACCTTATCTGTCCTTTCCTTGGGGGTCAGGGTTTCTGAACCCAGGCTGTGATCGGAATCACCTGGAGGAGTGATTCCGATCACAGCACAGACGTTCTTGTCTGGCAGGTGTGGGTTGGGACTTCGGTATCGATGTTTAAAAATCTCCCCTGTGACTTTGAGGGTGACTGTGATTGAAAATCAGGGCCTCAGGGCCAGGAGGAGAAGCCTGCCATGCAGAGGAGCCTATGGTCCCCGTTGGGGCTAGCCTGTGGCTTTAATGGCTCCAAAGGGTCTCTCAGGATTCAGACCGGCCTCCTGGGTCTGAATTGTGCCCATTCAGTGCCCCCTAGCTAGGGAGGGGAGGTGGAACCCTCCTCTTTCCAGACAAAGAGCTAGAACGTGGCACACACCAGGCCAAGAGACTCACCAGACCCTCAGCCCTCCGCACTCACATCTGGGCAACTTCTGAATTTCCTCAGCCTGAGAAGCAATGGGTTGGGGGGCAGGACATTTGGGAAACCTGTAGTGCGGCCACAACTGAGCACAGCCCTCCTCTACCTCCTCAGCTGTGGGAAAGGAACTCCCTGTTCCCGTGACAACCAGGCAGAGCCTGGGGCCACCTCCCCTGACCCTGCCAGCCCTCAGATGCCAAGCCCATAGTTGGGGAGGGTGCGGGGAGAAGGGGGGCTAGTGAATGACTAAGGCCGGAAATGGAGGTGAGTCACCGAGGGCCTGCTTTGTCCAGAGGATTCTGCAAACAGGACATCGAGACAGGGAGCCTGAACTTCTGATCAGCCCTCCGCTGGAATAGGTTCCCATGTTGAGGGGGCCCCTGCCCCTGGCCCTCATCCTCAGCTCCCCAGGAGCCTGTTGGGGGAAAGGGTGACATCCCAGTCTGCCCGCCCAGCTGGCACTGGCCTCTGGATCTCCCTGCTTCTCGGACCACATTGCCTCCGAAACACGTATCCATTGGAAAAGCCAGAGTTCAGTGCCAGGCTGAGCCAGGTGCTGAGTCCCTGCCTGGGCAGGTGACACTATTTCCCCATTGCTTCAGCTTCTGAGCCCTGGGGTAGCGAAGGGATTGCGGTTCCAGACAGGAAGGGCAGGATCAACAGAGGTAAGGGGGTGAGGCCAGGAGGAGGGCCCAGGCCTTAGGCAGTGGTGCTGGGAGGCACCTGGCTCTCTGCCCAGGCACCCAGTCAACATTTATAGGTCCTGCCAGGGCCCAAACCCACAGATGCTTCCTCAACCTCATTCCTACCTGCTTGGAGCAGGTGTACAAGTTTCCTGCCTCCTGTGCTTCCAGTGGGTTATCTATCTAAACATCCCAGCCTTGAACGTGGAGCTGGGCTGGGCCAGTGCCATGGCCACCTTGACTGAACAGAGGGGGAACAATCATGAAACAGCAGCAGTAAAAATGATGAACAATAGGCAAAAGATAGAAACCACCCAAATGTCCATCAACAGATGAATGGAGAAGCAAAAGCGGGTACAGACATACCGTGGAATATTATTCAGCCGTAAAGAGGAGGGGCATCTGGTCTAGTCTACGTGGATGAACCTTGACAACATTATGCTAAGTGAAATAAGCCTGTCATAAAAGGATAGATAATTGTATGATTCCATTTATATGCGGTGTCTATAGTCAAATTCATCGGGACCAATTGTATGTCCCATACACCTCAATAAAAAAAATTCAGGGACAGAATATAATTAGAAGTTACCAGGGCCTACGGGAAGGGAGGAAGGGGGAAATTACTGGTTAATGGCTACAGAGGGGTTTTTGTTTGTTTAGGGTAATGGAAAAGTTTTGGAACTAGCACAACATTATGAATGCCTAACACTGTGCGTGTAATTAATGCCACTCAATTAGCCACTTCTAAATGGTGAAAATGGTCCATTTTATGATATATATATATTTTTTACCACGACTTAAAAAATTAGTAACATAATAGGCCAGAAACCACTGTATGCTTTAAATGGGTGAACTGTATGATATGTGAATTCATATCTCAGTAAAGCTATTCAAGAGGTACAGAGCAGCTAACGTATCCAGGGTCCCGAGTCTGCAGGTGGTGGATCCCGAATGCATTGAGAGTTGGGGGTGCCTTAACCTCGAATGAGCTAACGCGCAGGTGCGCTCAGTTTAGGGCCTGGCCCGCAGTGGGCACTCACTAAATCATAATAAAGTGAGGCGGGGGCCGGGGGAGGGGGGAGGGGGAGGAGGGGGCCCAGGTATTCCCGCACATCTGTCCCCCCCGGTCTCATGGTCTCCAGCTGGGCCCTTCTTCAGCCCAGTTCAGTGTTGTCAGCTGGGGCTCAGACACCTTCTCTGGGCCAACTGCTTATCTCAGCCCCCAGAGACGGGCCAGGGGGAGGTGAGGAATGGACAGCCCGGTTTCCCGACTATCACCTTCAGCCTGGGCGGTTTGGTCTGTGTGTGGTCTGCGGCCTCAGCAGTTCTGTGTCAGTGGCCAAGGCCGGGGGCAGGAGGCTGTTTTCAGTGGCAGACCTGGAAGGGCCATGGGGAGGCCAGGTCCATCCCTGATCCTCAACCCACCCACCCCTCACCCCTGGCCCGTTTTCGTAGATGGGCCACTGGAATTATGAGAGGGCAAGCTGTGTGCGCCCACAATAGTGTGGGTCACCCAAGCCCAGGAAGGACGCAGGGGCCGTGGCCGTGTGGTGGTGGGCAGAGGCCAGAGCTGGCCATCGGTGGGGGTGAGGGTGTGCTATGGGGGTACAGCGAGTGTAGACAAGAGGGGTAATACGTAGGCAGCAGGGTGTGCAAGTGGTAGGCCTCGAGCAAGGGGGGTGTGTGTGCACACAGGGTGTGTGCGCTGGTGTGTGCGCGTGCTCTGCACACTCAGGAAGGGCACCCGGGGCTCCAGCAGGAATGTGAGAATGCAGTGAGTAGCAACAGCACAGAGCTTCATGCCAAGGGGGGGAGGAGAGGAAGAGAAGCTTTTCCTAATGCTTCTGGGGGGGAACACACGATGGTGAGGGGTCCCAGACCCCTTCCCAGCCTAATTCTCTGGCCAGCAGGCAGCCCCAGCTCTTCAGGTACCAAGGCTGTCCCCCGGCCGGGACTGGCTGCCACACCCAGCGCCAGAGACCAGTGGAGCTCAGCGCCAGAGTCCATAACATTCCTGGGAGAGTCAACGCAGTCAGAAAAGGCAGGCGGTGCCTCCCCTGTCCCTGGCCAGACACAGTGCCACCGACGGTGGCGGCACCCTTCCGGGCAGGGCCAGAACAGGCATGAAAGCCGATCTGGGGGGCAGAGGTCGTAGGAGGGGGCCTCCCCAGAGCCGAAGAAGGAGGAGAGGGGAGGGAGGCCACACGGCATGACAGGGCCAGCCCCCTAGTCCTGCCTGGCATACCCCGGCTTAGCCAGCACGGCCGCCCAACTCTCCCTCCCACCAGCCCAGGCACCTGCCAGGACCCCCACCTGCCAACTCCACACACGGCAGCCCCACTCACCCTCCAGGAGACATCCTGGGCTGGCCATAGCGAGAGCCCTCTGGCCCCCGTGGCACTTGGTGGATGCTTGCGGGCCGGGAAAGAGAGGGAACGGGATTCTGCCCACTCAGAGCTCTGCTCACTGGGAGGATTAGCGGCAAGGGCGGAGCATGAGGGGCGCGGGCACAGACAGGGGCTCTGGGGAGATAGGGCTGTCAGATGAAATTCGGGATGCCCAGTTAAATTCACATTTCGGATAAACAACAAGTAATGTTTTAGTATGAGTTTGTCCCAAATGATCTGTTGTTTATTTGAAACTCACGTTTAACGGGGCATCCTGTATTTTATGTGGTAAGCCTATGAGGACACGTCTGGGGGCTGGCAGGGCCTCTGTTGGGGAGAGGAGTAGCACAGATCACTCACTCCCTCATTGTGATAGGAGTTTGGACCTGGGGCCAGACGCCTGGGTTCAAATCCTCTCTCAGCTCCTTCCCAGCGTTGAACTTCTCCAAATCTCAGTTTCTCGTTTGTAAGATGAGGCTTATGGTACCACATAGCTCATACAATTGTGAGCATTAAAGGAGTTAATAGGTGAAAAGCCCTCGCTCAGTGTTATAAAGGTGTTAATTAGTATTCATTAATTCTGGCAATAAAGAGCCAACACTGAAACCTAGGCTTTGGCGGCTGCCTCCTTAGCCATGTGGGCCTCGGGCTGGAGACTTCACCCCCGCCAGTTGATCTGCCCTGTGAGGCCTGCAGCAGCACCTTCTCCTCCGGGGTGCCGAGGATTAAGTAGGTTCCTGCCAGACGCAAGCTCAGCAAGCTCAGCAAGCTCAGCACTCCGTCTGGCTCCGCAGGTGCTCCCTGAGCTCCAGCTCTCTCCAGCTATTCCCTGGCTTCCTGGGGACAGCTAAGCCTGCAACCCCGGGGGGTGGGGGGGTAGGAGGTGGTGTTCCTCCCTCCTTCGCATCATCCCAGTTCCCCCTCAAGATGACCCAAAAAGCCCTTTCTTTCCCTTTGGCCCCTCTGAGCCTTTGACCTCCAAGCCACTCCCTGCTCTAGTCTCTTGACCTGAAATAAAATCTGTTGTCTGTTAGCCTAAGGGGTGTGGCCATGACCGTGATAGGGGGCAGCCCTGAGAGCCATCTGGGGAGGAGCCACGGCTGCTGTGGCGGTGGGAGCTCCCTGGGTGGTGGGCCTGGCCTTGATGGCCTGACAGGCAGGGCCCCAGGACGCCTGGGTTGTGTCTCCACCCTGTTCCTGGAGTCAGTGAGGCCTGGGGAAGGGGCATTCCCCAGAAACTGGACATTCCTTTCTCGGCAGTCACTCAGCAGGACAGGGCAGCGGTGGGAAGGGAGGACAGCCCGGGTGACATTCTGCCACCCACACAGGTCCTGACAATGTCACTAGGATGGGATGCCCCCGTGCAGCTTTACTCATGCCATGAAGCTGAGTCCTGGGCTCAGCTGTAATTACCTGTCTGCGAGTATCTCCTGCTACTAAACTGTGTGCTCCCCGAGGGCAAAGTACTGTGATATTCATCTCCGTGGCCCTAGCCCTTGGCACAGTGCCACGACACATGACAGGGCTAAGCAAACGTATGTGGAATGAAGAAGCAGGTGGGTATGGGGGGGCAGCACCCCAGCCCTCCCACAGCATCCGCCACCTCTGCTTCTGCTTCTCTGGCCCCACACCAGCCCCGGATGTCTCGGTGACCAGCCCTGGATGTCTCGGTGACCAGCCCCGGATGTCTCGGTGGCACCTCAACTCCCCACAGCCATCCCCCTCTCCCCAAGACCCAGAGAATGACACTGCCACCCACCAGAGACACCTTTCAGATCCCATCAACTGCAGAGTCCAGCCCAGTCCACCTCCCAGGTGGTTCTAGAATGCAACTCGGTTGCTCCAGCCCAAGTCTGAGCCCCACCATAGCTTGACCAACCGATTCCTCAGTCTCCTTCCCATGGTTCTTTTTGATTCACCCCTGCCTTCGTCCTCAGCCTCCCTCCCATGGTTCTCTTTGATTCACCCCTGCCTTCATCCAATGTGCTTCTACTCTGCCTGAGCCCTGCCTCCCTCCTCCTGCCTGAGACCTTCTGGGGCTCCTGCTGCCCCCAGGGCAAATCCATAACTCTATAAGGAGAGGCCTTGAGGATCTGGCCCCCACCTGCCTCTCCCCCACGCCTCGCTCCAGTCTCCCTCTGGCTCTGGGGTGCAGGCAGGGCCCTCGCCGGCTCCCCAGCAACTAATTTGTCCCCTCCCTTCCTAGTGTGGTTTCTTTGCCTCAATGTCTGACCTCCTTGCTGATGCCTCCACTCTCTAAAGGGCCAGAACTGTGTCTGTCTTATTTGTTGCTGAATCCCAGGACAGAGCATACTATAGGCACTCAATAGATGTCTGCCGAATGCATGAATGATTGAAGGGTAAGGCAGAGATCATGTGTCTTATGTCTCTGTAAGGAGAGTGCCAGGTTCAGTGCTCAGAACGTAGAGCTCAGTCAATTCAGATCGCATGAGTGACAGGAGGTAGAAGTAAGAACAAGGTGGGGGGCAGTGACAAAGAGAAGGCAAGACTGGCAATCGGTCCCCTGAATTCTGCCCCAAGATCCACACTGGTCTCCTGGGCAACCCTGCCCTGTTCCCCCAGCCCCACACCCACCTCTCCATCATTAACTATTTACCAACAGCAGTTCGAACACACCATTTCAGTTTCACTGTGCGTTTTCTACAACACTCGCACACATTCCCCACTCCCAGTTGGCCACACTTTGCCCAGGCTCTGAGCGGTCCCTTCGGCAGTGTGGCTGCACACAGCCTCCATTTCAGCCCTTGCCCTTAACTAGCTGGGTGGCCACTGACAAATTCTTCGACTTCTCTGAGTCAGTTTCCTCATCTGTGAAATGGGAATTATACCAGGTACCTCTCAGGAGAGTGAGGAAGACTGGGTGATGCCACCTCTGTAACCACCCAATGCAGCCGGACTCTGGGAGATGCCTAATGAGCCACACTGTACATTCCTTCCCTACAGTCACTTCCCCCAAACCTGAGACTCTGCCTTTCTGACTCCAAGGACAGTATTCTCACCAGTTCGACCAGTCCTACCAGTGCCGCGTGGCTGCTGCAACCCCTGTGGGGGCCGCAGGGCTGGAGGGCTGGCTTGAGAGGCCGGCCTCTTCCCCAGTTCCCCTGCCCCGCTAAGGGCGGCCAAGAACCCAGGATGCCCCGGGGGCGCCCGCGGACCCTGGAAGGCACAGGGTGCTGGGGAGGCGGGTGAGGGACACCCCCAGACTGTCTCCCCCACTCTAGGCACCAGGTCCTCCGGGACCCCGATCCTCGCCCGGCGCCCAAACTCCCACTCCAGCACGCCCGGCGGGCGCCTCCTGGTGGGAAGCGAAGGCCACCGGCGCGCCTCGCTCGGCCCCGGAACGTCGGGTGACCGAAGCTGCGACCCCCCCAAGCCGGAACGGTGCTGGCATTCCGACCCTCGCAGCCCGGGAAGCCCACGACGGCTCGCCCGCACACCCCCGCCGTCCCAAGCGGCCCCCCGGGGCAGTCCGCGCCCACCCCGCACGCCCCCGTCGGTCACTGACCCATCTTCTTCAGCGCCCGCAGCCCGGGCCTCTTGCTGCCGCCGTCCGGGGGCGCGAGAGCGACCGGCGTCGCGACCTGGGCCGGCACCGGGGGCTCCTCGGGCCGGCGGCGGCAGCTCCTCCAGCGGCCGCACAGCATGGCTCGGTGGGGGCCGGGGCCGGGCCGGGGGTCTGCGCGCGGGGCCAAGGCAGCGGGGACGCCGCTCCGGCCCGGCCCCGGCTCTGCGCGCGGTCCCGAGCGGAGAAACTTAGCGGCGCGGGGAGGGAGTAGGGGAGAGGTGGTGTCGGGAGCGGGGAGAGAGGGAGGGACAAGGTCGGGAGAAGGAGGGACGGGGGGGCGGGGCCGAGGACGGCGCCGGGGGAGGTGCGAGGCGGTGGCAGGGAGCGGGGGGCGGGGGGGGACCCCAGGCCGGGAGGTGTGTCCTCCGCGAGGTGTGGGAAGGGAAGGGGGCCGGCTCGCGTCCCACCCCCCCCCGAGTCTCCGCGTCCGTCCGCCGCTCGCGAGTCCGCCTCCCGGTCCTGCAAGCGGTCCTCGGCTCCCGGCCCCACCGGTGACCCGAGCCTCTATTCGGGGGGTGGGGGGCCGGCGGAGGGGCAAGGATTGTCCTCTGCCACAGACACTCCGTTCTCTGGATCCTGACTCGAGGCGGACTCAGGACCCCTCTCCATCTTTCCCTTCCCTGGCCTGGCGTGAGGCCTCAGAAGGGAGCCAGACAGGGGACTGAGTCTGCGGGGCGCCTCGTGCTGGGCCAAGGGTCCTCGGGCCGGCCTGGAAAGCCGAGAGAACCCCGAGAGCTGAGCCAGGAGGGAGGGCAGCGCAAAGTGGAGGGTTGGGGGAGGGGGGAGGGAGGGGTGGGGGTAGGAAGCCTTTGCTGTGACGTCATAGGATTAACCCTCTCCGAGCCAGGCCAGTTGCAGGCCCTACAGTGGCAGAAGTCTCAAAGCTGGGGAAGATGGGGTGGCACTAAGTCTAGAGTACCCGGCTGAACTCGGTTCTGGGTTCGAGGCTTGGCTGGGTTGGCGCCCCAGCGGGCGTTCGATTGCCCCGGGAAGGCCGTCGCATCCTGTGTAGATGTCCGGGACATCAGCCTGTGGGTGAACGTCGAGTGTGGGTCCTGGTGACCGTCTCATGTGTTCACTTACTCTATGTGAAACCATCAGACTATCTGTGCTTGAAGCGTGGGACGGCAGGACACTAACCCTGTTAGGGTTAGCAACTGCCCTAGGTTGGGTGCGGAGAGCCGGGCGCACATCGCCCCTCGGCGGCGGCCAAGAGCGTGGCATCTCAAAGAGAAAGCTTAATTCCTGAGGACCTAGATTTGCCACCTACGTGCTCTAGCCCACTTTCAAATATCCTCGACCGAGAGGTTCGACCTACTGGTTTGGGTCCTCACCCCTCTCGGGATATTCTTTCTGTACTTTTGATCCTGCAACTCCTTCCTCCAGGAATGACCTTCCTCATTCTTCTCCTGGCTTACCCTTAACGTGTTCCAAAACTCAGCTCCAGTGCCCCTCCTCCAGAACCCCTCCAGAACCCCCCCTTCCTCCAGGGCATGACTCCCTTTTTTTTTTTTTATCCCCAGCGCCTAGAAGGGTCTGAGGAACGGAGTTGAGTCGCTCGGTTTTCTGCAGGACCTGGGTTCGGCTGCCAGACGCGGGCTTCCACCAGGGGGCGCGAGGACTCCGCGTCGTTTCACTATGTCCACCAGGTGGCGCTTCCTCCCGCCTCTGGCCCCCACAAGGTCGGGGAGCCGGCCGGCGGATCCGCCTCGACTGATTGGGAGAAGCACTGCTAAACTATTTGCATTATCTTGAAAGGACCGCGCTGAGTGGCTGAGGTATAGAAGAAGCTGAAACGGGCTCTCTCATTGGTTTAAACTGCCCCCCCCCGCCCCGGCGTCCACATCCCGGTCAGATTGGGCCCGGAGGTCAGTCGGAAGCCTCCGGCTAGTGGCGACAGAGCACCTAAGTCTGGGTAGTGGGCGCTGCAGGGTGAGTGCCTGATGGCCGAGCGGCTGGGGTAGGGGACCCCAGGGCAGAGAGGGTGGGGGACCAGGGTGGGAGACTATCGGCCCCGCCCTGACTCCTCTTGGCTTGCCCATTCTCCTGTTTAGGAGTTGGAGATGTGCATCTAGAGAGGGAGGGACAGCGACTCTTGGCACCTTCCTCCACCCACCCACCGGGGTCCTCTCCGCCCACCCGGGCCCCACCCACGCTCCCCTGGGGTTGGAAAAGGAGTCTTCTCAGCCGCAGCTTCTGAGCTCTCGGGGTATCTCACTCAGGTATAGAGCTTAGTTTGCTCCTTGGAAAGTGGATCAGTTGGTTTACGGAGGTGTGTGTCGGGGTGGACCGTGGAGGTCCACGGAGGCTTGTTCTTGCAGAGTCTACTCACACGGAGGCTTGTTCTTGCAGAGTCGCTTAAAAGTGGGTCCCCAGGGCTCGGAGCCGCTGGGTATGGGTACCGAGAATGAAAGCCCAGAACCAGACTGCCAGAAACAGTTCCAGGCCGCAGTCAGTGTCATTCAGAACCTGCCTAAGAATGGTGAGGGCACGGGGACCTGCATTTGGGGGTCAAGAAGATTGGGGTCTGCCTCTGATCCCTGCAGTTGATGCAGATAAGTCCCTGCCTGGGCTGCCCTGGGGATCTCGTCTGCCTCCTGCCCCTGTCCAGCTGGGTCGGAGCCCTCACCATCTCTACCCATTACAAGGGTGGTTCATCCCATCTCCCTGGGGATGATGCTCTGCCTTCCACTCCCACCCCTCTGCCCAGGCTCTTACCGCCCCTCCTATGAAGAGATGCTGAGATTCTACAGCTACTACAAGCAAGCTACCATGGGACCCTGCCTCGTCCCCCGGCCTGGGTTCTGGGACCCAATCGGACGATACAAGTGGTGAGCTCCCTACCGGCCGGGCAAACAAGCCTCAGCCGTCAACCAGCCTCTCACAGCTCTCTGCCCCCCAGGGATGCCTGGAACAGCCTGGGCAAGATGAGCAGGGAGGAGGCCATGTCTGCCTACATCACTGAGATGAAGCTTGTGGCACAGAAGGTAGGGAGAGGCTGCAGGCTTCTTTCTGTCCCCAAGGTGTCAGCTAGGTGCCCTGTCGTCTGCCCTTCCAGGGCTGACCCCCATTACGTTTCCTGCACACTGACACACCTGTAGGAGTTACCACCTTCATGCTATCTCCCAGCCCTGCCTGTCTCTGGTCCCTGACTGGGCACAGGGTGGAGGGGACCTGGTTCAAGGGGGGACAGCGGGACAGTGGTAGGAGGGGCAGGCCCCTACCCACCAGAGCCCCTCCCCCACAGGTGATCGACACAGTGCCCCTGGGCGAGGTGGCAGAGAACATGTTTGCTTACTTCGAGCCCTTGTACCAGGTGATCCCCGATATGCCGAGGCCCCCGGAAACCTTCCTGAGAAGGGTCACAGGTCAGGCCCCCAGGCTGTGAGCTCCACAAGTGCTGAGTGAATTTTCTTAGGTCCAGGCAGAGGGGGCTGCTCAGTTGGAGGGGGGATTTGGGGGCAGAGGGCTCCGGGTGATGTCCCTGTAAGGGACTCCACCCAGTGCCCCTGATGGCGTGGGTCTCAGGCAGAGCTCATAGCTGATGGGGAGCAGGGGTTGATCTCACTGGGAGGCACCAGTCTCTTCCCAGCCCCACCTCTGGGTGCCATGTCTCAGCAGGTTGGAGAGAGCAGGTACTGAATGGAGATGTTGGGGCTGCCCCAGAGCCTCCCTGCCTCCCCAGGGAACCAGCATCCCCAAGTCCAGGTCAGTGCCTGGGCCAGAGGGGCAGAGAGCCAAACCCAGAGCAGGGGTGGGTGGGGGGCTTCCGGTGGGGTGGGTAAGGGGAGAAGGCTGGATGCCACGCCTCATGCTCACAGATAGTGAGACCTGCTGTGCTTGCAAAGGCCGGGGGGCAGGTTCTGGGATTCCAGTCCTAGGACCTCACTCCTGGGACCCGTCTCTGCCTCCTGTGGCAGTGTCTCCAGTGCCCCCTGAGCAGGTGCCTCTGTCCCATTGCACACCCCTCTCCTTCTTCCATAGCCTCCCTCTGTCACTAATGTTACCTCTCCCCTTGCCTAGAGTCCCAGCCACCTAGGGACCTGGACTCCGAGGTTTTCTGTGATTCCCTGGAGCAACTGGAACCTGAGCTGGTGAGACTACCCCTCATTCCCTGCCTTCCCCACTCCACTGGGCCCTTGCTGCCCTACCCCCACCCTTGGACCTGTGCCTCATCTCAGCAGGTTTGGACAGAGCAGAAGGGAGCCCCTGGAGGAGAGCCTGACACCAGAAACAGCTCCATGCTCCCTGCAGAGAAAGGTGAGCCCTTGCCCGACCCTTCACCCGCTTCTGCCATTCCCTCTGGTTCTGGTGTGCCCCAGGCTTTCCCCTGACTGCCCTCTTGGGGCGGAGGTCAAAGTCTGGCACTGGGCACTTGCCAGACAGCCAGTCACCAGCCTGGATGGGCAAAGTCCCTGCCCGGCCCCCTCTCTGTAGGCTTTCCATGTGAGACTGTCAAAGGACACTGATTTCTGTCCTGTCTCCTTCTAGACCTTCCAGCGTGCCATGTCCTTTAAGGGGCACTTTCATAAATATTATCTCCTTTATTCCTCTGAGTAAGTAGGTCATTGAGCAGCCCTGTGAAGGCAGTGACCTCTTCCCCTAATTTTCAGATGACAAAATGAGGCTCAAAGAAGTTTCTCACTTACCCCAAGTCACACAGCTAAGTGGCAATGCTGGGATTCAAACCCGTGGCAGCCTGTTACTCAGCCACTCGAATGGACTTTATAAAGCGCACCCTTTACAAGGGATTGCACTCTCCTATTCCTTTTCCCCAGGCCCGCCCCAGCCTGCCACCACCCTGTCCCTAGCTGAGTTGCCTCCTGAGCCCCCTCCCTTGTGTCTGTGCTCAGCAGAGGGCAGCGCACTGAGGCCCCAGGAATTGGACACGTGGCTGGTGGGGACAGTTCGGGCACTGCAAGAGAGCATGCGGGATGTCCAGGGGAGACTGCGGAGCCTAGAGAGCATGCCCGGCCTCCCCAAGCAGGTGAGCTGCCCCCAAGGCCCAGGGCGAGGTTGGGGCAGAACGCCATGGGTCTCTACTCCAGGCCCCTCACGGAGCCACTTCCGTCTTTTTGTCCTGACTCTCCACCTGCCCACATCTGTGAGAACAGATGTGCCCACATCTGTGAGAACAGATGTGCCCACATCTGTGAGAACAGATGTGCCCACATCTGTGAGAACAGATGTGCCCACATCTCTGATTTCTGCAGAGAATGGTGTGATTCGTTTATGTCCCAGGCACGACAGTCGGGGGGGACTGAAGGGAGAGTGGGAAGGGCCCTCCTTTCCTGCTCTTACCCCCCTCTGCTGGAAGAGAAACTGAGCGTGAAGGGCTAAGTCCAACAGTCTGGAAGGCCAGGATGTGCCTGCTCTTTGCACTGGGGCTGGGGGTCCCTGTTGCCCCTTCGTCAGGACTTCTCTTCCCAGATTTAGGGTTTGCTCCCAAACAGTTCAGCCCTTGCACCCCTTACTCTCTCCCCTCTCCTAGATCTGCTTGTCCCTTACACCTGGGCTCCTGAGCTCCTGCAGCATGGCTCACAGCCACCCTTCCCGGAGCTCCCGCTGAGTGCCAAACACAGAATTTACATGATCTCATTTAATCCACACAACGGATGAACTAGGTTTGCTTTTCGTTTCCCTTTTACAAAGGGGAAACCAAGGCTCTCTGAGGCTAGGTAATTCAGCCCAGAGGAACCTCACAGAGCTGCTGTGAGGATTAGATAAGATAATGCCCCCCCACCCCAGGAAGGCCTTCTCCAATGGGCTCCATTGTTACTATTATTATTATCACCATCCAGTGATGGAGCTGGGAGTGGCCCCAGGTCTGTCTCCCTCCGAAGCTGGGACTCACCACTGACTCTGAGTGGGTCTGTTCTTGAGAAGCCTGGGGTGATGGGGCAGGAGACGGCTGAATTGCTGGATATGGGGGATCGCTTGGGTGGCCCCTGACCCCCTTGACAATGTGGGTGGCAGGGATTTCCTCAGATTCACCTTTCAACGCCCACCCCTTCGAGGCTTTATTTACTTATTTATTTGACCTTTAGCTAATTTTACATGCTGAAGATTTTAAAGACTCCTCCCCGAAATAGCTGGTTTTCCATCTCTAAAAATAAGAACATTCTACTACCTAGCCCAAATGACAACATGTTAGCACCCACAAGTCCTTCATATTATCAAACACCCAATCCAAACTGAAATCTCCCCAGTTGTCCTGAAATCGCCTTTGCCAGCTTCTTTGTCCAGTCAAACCGTGCTGCGTTTGGGTCCTCTGTCCTTTAAGACTCCTTTCATCCAGACCAGCTCTTCTTCCTTGCTACTTACTTACTGGGACTGAGCCAGTGCAGTGGTCCTGTAGAATGTTCCTTTTTGGGTCTTTCTGATTACATCCTCGTGGCTAGTTTACATGACCAGATTATGTCAGATGTGATGTTCTTCACATCAGGGGACACATCTGGCTGTCCCACCATAAATGATTCTTACGTGGACCACCAGCATAGATGAAGGGGTGACAGTCGGATCCCATCACTGTTGGAGTCAGGGAGTGTCCAGCTCCCCCATTAACCCCACTGGCCACCTGATTTTTGACAGTTGATGGATAATCCTTGCCTGGATCAATAATTTATTTGGAAAAAATGTTGATTTTTAATTTCTATTATTCCTTTACCATATATTAGGTGTCACTTTTCTGTAGCGTGTCATCTAGGAGTTCCCTGAAGTACAGTGCCTTATGGAAAGGCAGAATAAAGGCTTAATTCTTTCTCTTTAATTACCTATTTTAAAGTAAGGAGTTGATTTAACAGCTACCTCAATAGTGACAAATTTCCAACTTTGAGTATCATTATGGACTAATGGATTTTAAAATTCAGTATTTCAATCAACTGAAATTAATTCTTTGTGATGCTTACACTGTCACAATTTTGGTCAATGGAGACCCTTTCAAGCTGGGTCCTATGTTCTCATAACATGACCTCATTAATCTTTAAAAGTTTCCTTGCTTTCTGGTACAAGATGTCCCACATTCACCTCTACCTTCCCTGCTCCAGACCTGGATTAGCCACTTCTCCAAGGAGCCCGGGCTCCTTTTAGCAAAGAATGATATTTGGAAACGAAAATCTGAGCACCATTTGAAGTATGTGGCACATCCTTTATAATATTGGGTGTTCAAGCCACACCAACAGGCCACTGATTTGTGGCCAAGAAGAGACAGCCTAGAAGCCAGTCTCTCCACCAGGCAGCCCCTCCAGTCTCCCTTGGCACCTGGGATTGTCCTGGGAGGAGGATGTGGGAGGGAACTGGAGGTCAGCTGTTAGGGACACACTGGGAACCCCAGGGTCCCTTCCCTTCTAGTGGTGCAGATTTGGATGTAGGGCCTTCTCTGCCCCAGTTCTTACATTCTTAGGGAGGCAGCTCCCCCAGACGAAGCTCCCGCTTACTTCTGGAAGCAGGTTCCTCAGGAGGGCCCAGTCTGTGCTGAAGCCTGGGCTGGCCCCTGACTCCCTCCCTCTTGGCAGCAGAGAACCCCGCCCAGTGCCCGGCCATGGCCCCTCAGGCTCTCGGGTCCCACGGTGCTCTTCTTCCTCCTGTGGCCCTTCATCGTCCAGTGGCTCTTCCGACAGTTTCGGACCCAGAAGAGGTGACGCTCAGTGGAGGGGTCTCTGCAGCCAACTAAGGTGGCTATGAGCCCCCTGGTCCTGCTGTGCCCTGAGCCTTCCTAGGGTTTAGGAGAAGAACAGCATTAACTGCGTCCCCCCACGACTCAATGTTTGCCTTTGCACCGCTCCCTTATTGGGGGGGCGTTTAAGAGCCCATCCTTCCCCGCGACTTCACTCGGACGCCTTCTCCCCCTCCCACCCAAACATCGAGGCTGCCTGGTGAGGGTGTAGGAGTGGTGCACGTCCCGGGTTCTGGGTTGGCCGTGACTCGGGGGCGGGGCTGCCGGGTCTCAGCCTCTGCCCTCCCCTCCCTCTGGGTCACCTGACTCTTCTCCCACCCCAGCCTCTCCGGGTGGAGGGCCAGCTCTTGGGCAAGTTGGGACTTGGGCTGGGGCCTGGAAGAATGATTGGCTGAGAGGCTGAGGGAGGGAGGCCCGGAGGCCCGGCCGAGTTGGGGGGAGGGGAGTGAGCTGCGTTTTGCTGGCCTCCCTCCCCCTGCACGCACACACTCAGGACGTCTTCACGGAAGATTCGCTTACGAATGAATGTTTCACTAAATAAAATAAGACCTTAATCTTCTGCCGTCTGGGTCCCCACGGAGTGAGGCGGGAAGCCGGGTCCGGGCGCGCAAGGCACAAGCCTCTTCCCTGCCCCTCCCCCAGCGCCCCCGAGGACCGTCCCGAGAGGCCGGCGGTTTTCCCTCCTTCCAGAGCAGGAGCGGCGGGCACAGGGGCCCGGGGCCCGGGGCCGGGGGGGGGGGGCGGCCGAGGGAGGGGCGCGGGGGGCCCTCCGCTGTCGCCGGGGGGTGGGGCCGCGCCTTGGCCCCACCCCCCGCCCCGTCGGAGGGGAGGCCCTGCGAGCCGGCGCGGGGGGGCGCGGGGAGGAGAGGAAGCTCGCGGGGCACGGGCGGAGGCCGGGTCACCCCCCGGAGAGAAAGGCGGCCGCTCGTTGTGCCGAGCGCAGGCCGCAGGGATGGGGCCCCGGGGGCCCCCGCGGCCCCGGAAGTGCCCACCGCCCGCTTCCCCCTCCACAGCTGGCGTGACCTCCGCGTTCGGGCTTTCCCAGGGAACTTTCTGGAAGGCCAAGACCCAGCGGGAGCCTAGTCCCCGCCCCGCCCTGAGGAGTGGGGGCGGGGCCGGACGCAGGGAGCCCCCGTCGGGGTGGGCAGAGCGCCCGCGTGGGCACAGAGCTGCGGGCGCCGCCGGCTGCTCGGACTCCGAACTTCTTTTTCCCACCGCCTGGCGGCCTTGGTCTCCCTCTGGTCAGCGACAGCCCTGTCGCGCCTCCTACCCCTTCGCCCCGGGCCCCTCTGGCTCCAGCAGTGGCCCGTATTCGGTGGGGAACTCGCCACTCCGAGCGCCTCCCTAGTTTTAGCGCGAGAGGCCACTGGCCAGGAGCCCCAACGGCCGAGGGCCACAGCAGCCTTGAGCCCCTGCAGCTGCCACCGCCTGGGCTCCAGGACCTTCCTGCCCTCGGTGAGGAAAAGGCAGTTCTGAAGGCCCCTTCTTGGAGACCCTTAAACTCCTCTTGAGTTCCCTCTACCCGCCCCGAGCCTTGACCCGAGGCTGGCTATCATTCGAACCACTGGAAGCCTCAAGTCACTCGTCAGTCCTTCTCTCGAGGTGGGGAGGGCAGACACACAGGCCCTGGTGCTCTCTGATCCAGCCCAGGGGCGCAGGCAGAGAGACTGAATAAACCCTTGTGTTAAAGCTGGACCCCAGCAGGAGTGGGACCAAAGCGATGCTGGGGATGCAGGGATGGGCACACAACTAGCTGTGGGACTTGGGCAAGCTTCGTAACTGCTCTGAACCTGGGCTGCCTTGTTTGTAAAATAAGGATGAAGAGCTCATCATAAGGCAGTCGTGGGTTTTTTGGTTTTGTTTTGTTTTTTAAGATTTTATTTATTTGTGAGAGCACAAGCAGGGGGAGCAGCAGGTAGAGGTAAAGGGAGAAGCAGGCTCCTCACTGAGCCAGAAGCCCGATGTGGGGCTCGATCCCAGGATCCCGGGATCGTGACTGAGGGATCTGGGTCGAAGGCGGACGCTTAACCAACTGAGCCACCCAGGCATTCCCAGTCCTGGGTTTTAAATGCCCAGGACATGTAAAATGCCTGGCAATGGGTTAAAACTCAGCTAATATCAAGGTGCCCGGCCTCTTGTTTGACAGAATTCTAGAATTCCACAACCTATCACTCTGCCCTCCGCTCCCCACACATGACAAATGAGTCCTGTCCAACAAACTAAGGGTGGCTGGGCTCAGCTGTTACCTTTCAATCCCCCTGAATGAGGGTACCCAGGAGTCCTCTGGAGTCTGAAAATGTGGTAACAATAAAGAGATCTCTGACTCCCATTCAAGTTCTCTGCAAAATCTCTTTTCCTCAGGGAACTGTCGATGTGAGGGGGAGCTCTTGCTCACAGAGGAGTCTCCTGCATGACTGATGAAGGAGCACAAAGAAGGGCAGGCTTTTCTCAGAAGCCCAGGGACTGGAGTGGTCAATTTCAAAACAGGTGGATGTGCCCCAGAGGCACTCTTGCTTCTCCCTTGGGGCGTGCCCATCACCACCTCCCCATGGAACCATTCCTGAGTTCCCAGACAAGTCCTTTCTTTGGACATGACGCTTGCTCTTTAAAGAACGTCCTTCTTCATGCTACTGGGCCTCAAAACCCTTCATCCTCCCGAGAGCGCCAAGGAGACATGTCCCCCACGAATCCTGTCCCTAATTCCTAACTCCTGAGCAGCTTGGCTCACAGGCCCCTAGCCAGGATTTTCTTCATTTGTCGTTTTGACTCACAGTGGTTTAACGGCCTCTCCACACTGTCCATGTGCAGCACGGATGACATTTTATTCATCATTGTTCCTTCCTAACAAATGTTCGCTAAATGAAGAAACGAGGGCTTTAATTAGGCTGAGGCTGTTGGAAATAGAAAGGAACTAAATCCAAAGTTCTTGAGCAAAAAGAGAATTTTGTGAAAGAAAAATGACACGAGAGTCAAAAAGACCTTCGTTCTAGCAGGAATTGCCACTTAGTTGTCATGTGACCTTGGACAAGTCACTTCATTTCTCGGAGTCTCAGAGATTTCTTATCTCTAAAATGGAGACAATCATTCCCACCCTGTCTAACTCACCGGGCTGTGGTGGGGTCAAATGATTGTGTGTAAAAAAATGTTGTATGTTAGAAAGAGGCCGGGATGTAAAATGTTGCTATTAAGAAAGAAATAGTAAGAATGGGTCACGGATGTGTGGCCAGAGGGGGAGGCTGTTATTACACTGAGATTTTTAGGCCGAAATGATTACAGCGGAGAGTTTAGGCTACTCCACGGCCCTGTCCTCTGGGCTGGAGCTTGGAATCTGGAGAATTTTCTCAAGGAGACTGTGTCACCTTCCCTCCCCCATGAGTCTACCCCCAAGGTCCTGGGCCAGCATCCCCCTGCCCCCATTTCTGGGCAAGACGTCCTCTTTCTTTGGCTCCGTTCCCTCCCAGTGCTGCCCAGCGCCCACTAATGAGCAGAGCCTCTATGGATGGAGAGATTGGTTGATTATTTAAACTCAGGATTAATTCTGAACCTTCTCTCCCACCTCCCCACATAGAGGTCCCTCAGCTGGCCCGGACTGCCTTGTCTGAGCTCAGGAAAGGCTCCCGGTCGGCCCCAGGAGGCCATTTTCTTCGACAGAAGCTGAGGCCCGGGGACGAGGCCTTCCCACCCCGGGTCTCCCGGGAGCCCCAGGTGCACACCCCGCGCTTCCCGGATCCCCGCCCGGGCGAGAGGCTCGGTCACGGCCCACCGGCCCACCGTTTTTGCACTGGTCCTGGGGCAGCCGCGGCCCTGAAAGACTAGGCCTGGACTGGGGCTCGGCCACTTTCGTCCAGCGGTCCCAAAGCCAATCCGAGGGTGGAAGTCACCCGGGACTCGAACCTGCCTTCTCATCCTCCAAGGCCTAGTCCGGGGTTGCTGCACTAATGCAGTCACACTGTCCCTTTAAGGCGGCACTTTTTATTTTTCATTTGTTTACTTCTTCATACGCTTTTCGTTTTTTCAAAATATGTTCACAATATCCTTCCGCAAATATCAGTCCCAGGCATTAACCACACACACCTTGCAGCCATTCCTGTAATCTTAAGAATCGAGAGTTATTAGCCATAGGCCAACATCTCTCTTTATAGGATTTAATCCTCTTTTACACTGTAGGGACTACTTTTTAGGAATAAACCATTTTTGCTTTAGCTAACAAATGCTTATGACCTTCGGAACCCTTCCGCTGAGGACAGAAGACGATAATACCCTTTACAACGCACCTTTTAATAAAAATATTCTGTGTAGGCCCTCAGAGGCCATCGAATCTTCTCGTATTCCTGAAGCAGAATGGTATGGTCCAAAACCCGCCCCATCTTCTCTGCGATTGGCTTTCCTTCTTCGGCGAGACGTGTGACTCCTGGCCAATGGTCACTCACGTTTCTCCAGCGAGGGCTATGCAATGGAAGGAGGCGGCCTGGAAGTCGCCCCCTACGCGTTCTGGGATTGGCTACGTCGCACGGCGCGCGAGGACGGCGGGCCTGAGGGATGGAAACTACGACTCCCAGCTTCCTGAGACGGGGACTCCGTTACGCATGCGCATGGGCGGGGCGGACAGACTTCTATATAAAAGGGGCGCAGAGGGCTGGGAGGCAGCAGTTGGAAGTTGGCAGGTGGAGAGGCAGGTTGGGAGGGGAAGTTGGGGGAGGAGGCGGAAGAGTTGCTGTCGGAAGGGGGAGGAGGGAGGGAGGAAAAGAGGAGGAGGCGGTGGAGATCTGAGCTGAGCCGAGCATCGAGCCAAAGGGGAGATGAGTTTGTCTGTCCTCGGCTGAGGCTCCGGCCGGGCCTAGGGAACTGGGAGCTCGGGTTGGAGCGACACCCGTGGAAGTGGGAGGAGGTGGCTCTGGGACTTTAACCCCTTGTGGGCTCTGCGGCAGGGGATTTAACCCTTTGTGGATTCGGCCCCTCGGAGGCAGCGTCATCGGGTAGTTTTAACCCCTTCGGGGCTGGGTTTAACCCGTTGGACTTTAACCTCATCTCCTTTTCCCACCAACTCCTCGATCGTGGGGGCGCTCTGCGGGGAGGCTTGAGGTCCACCTCCTTTGCACATTACGTACTGTTACTGCTGCTGCACCCCCTTGGACCCGCTATCTGGCCGCGCTGTGGGCACTTAACCCTTTACTGACTTGAGCTCTCCCAAGTTGCATTTGGAGTTTGTTTACAGAAGGACCTGCTAAAGGCGTCACTGCAGGAATTACAGACCGAAGAGGACTCTGCTGGACATTTTTTAAAAGCAAAGAAAAACCTCTTTTTTCATTAAGGACTTACAGCCAAAATTTTTCAAACTTCGAGAAGAGGACTCTATTAGCCATGGCCGAGCCACTCTTGTCAGAATACCAGCACCAGCCTCAAACTAGCAACTGTACAGGTGCTGTTGCTGTTCATGATGAGCGGAACCCCGATCGCCCCCCAGGCGCGGAGGAGCGGGTGCCCGAGGAGGACAGTAGGTGGCAATCGAGAGCGTCCCCCCAGTCGGGTGGCCGTCCGGGGCAGGAGGGGGAAGGGAGCTTGGAGCCGCAGCCGCCTCCCCTTCAGAACCCCGTCTGTCCAGAACCTAGCTGCCCGCAAGCAGGCAAGAAGGGCCAGAATGGGGACGACTTGTCCGCTGGCGGAGCCCCCCCGCCGGGGGCTGGGGGGGAACCGAGGCCCGAGGCCGAGCCTCTCGCACAGCCATGTCATGATTCCGAGGCCAACAAGTTGGGGGCTCCTGCTGCAGGGGGCGAGGAGGCGTGGGGACAGCAGCAGAGACAGCTGGGCAAGAAAAAACATAGGAGACGCCCCTCCAAGAAGAAGCGGCATTGGAAACCGTACTACAAGCTGACTTGGGAGGAGAAGAAAAAGTTCGACGAAAAACAGAGCCTGCGAGCTTCAAGGATTCGAGCTGAGATGTTCGCCAAGGGCCAGCCTGTCGCACCCTATAACACCACGCAGTTCCTCATGGATGACCACGACCAGGAGGAGCCGGATCTCAAAACCGGTCTCTACCCCAAGCGGGCCGCTGCCAAATCCGACGACACCAGCGATGAGGACTTCATGGAAGAAGCGGGCGAGGAGGATGGGGGCAGCGACGGGATGGGAGGAGACGGCAGCGAGTTTCTGCAGCGGGACTTCTCGGAGACCTACGAGCGGTACCACGCGGAGAGTCTGCAGAACATGAGCAAGCAGGAGCTCATCAAGGAGTACTTGGAGCTGGAGAAGTGCCTCTCGCGCATGGAGGACGAGAATAACCGGCTGCGGCTGGAAAGCAAGCGGCTGGGCGGCGACGACGCGCGTGTGCGGGAGCTGGAGCTAGAGCTGGACCGGCTGCGCGCCGAGAACCTCCAGCTGCTGACGGAGAACGAACTGCACCGGCAGCAGGAGCGAGCGCCGCTGTCCAAGTTTGGAGACTAGACTGAAACTTTTTGGGGGGAGGGGGCAAAGGGGACTTTTTACAGTGATGGAATGTAACATTATACACATGTGTATATAAGACAGTGGACCTTTTTATGACAATAATCAGAAGAGAAAATCCCCCCGGCTTTGGTTGGTTTGGTAAATTTAGCTATGATGTAGCTTGTGTGCTTTTCTCCTGTTCTTTAATTATGTGAAACTGAAGGGTTGCTTTTCTTGTTTTCTTTTTAGAAGTTTTTTTTTTTTTTTAACGTGTAAGTAACTTGACCAAGTTATAATGCATTTTTCTGTTAAAAAATCCCCTCCTTAAACGGAGCTATAAGGTGGCCAAATCTGAGAACCATTAAATTCATTCTAGGTATAATAAATTTAATATTTGTAAATGTAACATAGTTTCAGTGTGATTTCTAGAGCTAATTCAAAATAGTGCTGATTTATTTTAAGTGATTGCATTGGGGGGGTAAAGAAATCATTGTCAGTTTGCAAAAAACAATCTTTAATGGGACAATTTTCAATTTGCTGGTTTTTCCCCTGAATGGGTTTTAGTGTGCTAAATATACAGTTCAGGCAAAATATAAAGTTTAATTATCTTCAATACCTAAGTGTGCTCGCTTTCTAGTGCCTTGGTTTTCTTTTTTGATGCTGGAGAAAGAAACCAGTGTTGGGTGTTTGGGGAGCAGAAAGTGGCTACAATCGGAAGCTTAAAATTTAATTCTGCTTCTCAACAGCCATTTGAAAGTCTATTAACAAAACTGTAAACCTAATTTGGCAGTTTGTTAGGTTAGACAATTGACAGTCTCATTTCATTCCTACAAATAGGTTTTTAGTGATTCCTCCACTTCCCCAATAAGGCTGGAAGAAGTTCCTGGATGTCTGAAAAAGGCTCTTGGTAAACCCCCTGCTTTTTTAGTGCAAGCAATGGTTGGATAAACTTTGTGGCTGTTCTTTATTAAGATATTTAGAGGTAGGGAATATTGGATTTATAGAGGAAATGGTTGCTTGGGGCATTCCAAGGACTTACCCTAATTATCTAATACTTAGGTGCTCCCTATACTAAAAAAAAAAAAAAAAAGGAGCTCTCCACCTTTTCATGAGGGTCAAACCAAAATTAGAAATCCCCCCCGTCCCTTACTGCAAATCAAATATAAAGCTTCTGGAAGAGGAGCTAAATTAAGTCCTTATGGGCCGAGTGGGAACCCTGTACAGTCATTCCCTGTACAGCCGCTAGTCTCACTCTCCTAAGAGGGGCTTAGGCCCTAATTCCAGAGAATAGTTCTGTTCTTGAAAATGCAGGGAGACCCTGGGAACTAATTTCCACCCCCAAATCAAATAGTAAGAAATGATGATTGTTGGCAGACAATCTCTTCTTTGCTGTCCTGCCTGCCATTCCCTTGCGGTGTATTTAAAAAACTTCTATCTCCTTAAAAAAAAAAAATTATTCCTTCCGCATCATGGTTAATCCAGCCCATCTCCACCTGCCCTGTGTCAGTGTTTCCCTAGGGCAAATGCACTGCTCAAATCATTAATACAGGGGTTCCTTAACTTGGGGCCTTAGAATCCAGAGGGGGCCCTGGGATTCATGAACCCCATGAAGTAGACTTGTGTTATATGTACATTTTTCTGGGAAGACAGTTCAAGAGAA
This sequence comes from Callorhinus ursinus, assembly GCF_003265705.2. Lineage (NCBI taxonomy): Eukaryota > Metazoa > Chordata > Mammalia > Carnivora > Otariidae > Callorhinus > Callorhinus ursinus. The sequence continues at coordinate 1,408,345 of NW_027397164.1, forward strand.
CCATGAGACTGTCGAACTCCTTGAAGGTTAAAAACCTCTGCAGGAAAAGGCGGGGGGGGGGGAGACACACAAAATTCCCATTGGAAAGTTTGCTTTTGTATCTAAATGGAACAGCAGAGGTGGCAGGAACTCCCAAGAGTGAAATGCACCTTATGATGCATAAGCATTCACAAATCAATGAACCAAGGGGAATTATGCTGGTCAAGAACTGACTCAGGGCCTTCAGAGCTGTACTAAACTGGTCCTACTCTGGCAGATGGTCCACTGAAGACAATGTATGATCCGTTTTTCTTTCGGCCTAAAAATTACATTAAGGGGCGCCTGGGTGGCTCAGTCATTAAGTGTCTGCCTTCGGCTCAGGTCATGATCCTGGGGTCCTGGGATCAAGCCTCGCATCGCACCGGGCCTCCCTGCTCAGTGGGAGGCCTGCTTCTCCCTCTCCCACTCCCCCTGCTTGTGTTCCCTCTCTCACTGTCTCTGTCAAATAAAAAATTAAAAAAAATAAAAATTACATTAAATGTCTATTTTGAAATAGTTTTCTTCGTGTTTTTAATTCTCCTTCTGCTATGACGTCATGCAGTAGTCCCAGAAACAGGGCTGCTTGGTGGAATGGCAGCAACACTGCCCTCTGGCTTTATATGCAGAGAAACCTCATTTTGACTGCACTACAGGATGCAGCAGTGATAACCTCTGATTGTAGAACTTAAGTAAGATGGATTTATGTTAATGATCTTGTTTCCCCCACTATCAGTCTTAGGAACACTCTAGAAGTACATTTATCATCAGAAAAAAAGTATGTTTTACTCTTAGAAGACAAATTCAGTTTAGTCTTTAAAAATACACAAATAGTTAATTTACTCACAAATGACTTTGATTTACCTTGAGATATGCAACTATCTGAACTTTGTTTCCAAAGGCACTTTATAGTATGTACTGCATTTATGTTCTTAGAATGATGAGGTTTGTGTGAAATTTCAGTTTTCTATCAATACTTTCTACATTAAAACACTTGAGTAGTACACTGCTCTCAGGACAGAGAAAAAGACTGAATTACTTACATTAATGGGGGGTGGGCTGTGATAACAAATGATCTTCAAATCACTTGAGGATCTCTAGCCTTTCACTAAAGTCCTCTCTGCCAGACATTTTAACCGAGCTGCTCAAAAGACCATGTTTACACATGGGCAATTTGTTTGTTCCCTTTCTCATCATAGGGCGCCTGGGTATCCAGCCAGGGCAAAGTGCTTCCTAAACTTTGAGACAGATGGCTGGAAAGCTTAATCCTCCTCTGAGCAAGGAAAACTTTTGGGGGGCTAGCCTAGAATATAAAGTGGCCCCTGGGAGATAGGGACCTTTAGATCTCAGTTTGGGGGAAGGCCAGGGAGGTCCAAATTGGTTTAATTCAGGAAAAATAGACCAGTGGGGGCTCCTGGGTGGCTCAGTCAAGTGTCTGCCTCAGGTCATGATCTCAGGGTCCCGGGATGCTCCATGGGGAGCCTGCTTCTCCCTCTCCCTCCCACTCCCCCTGCTTGTGTGCTCTGTCAAATAAAATAAATGGACTGGGTAACTCTAAAGAGAGAAAACATAAAAATTAGCCTAGTTTAGGAGTCAAAAAACTAGGGTCCTAGTCCTATCTTTAACATATACTACTAGCAGTGTAACTCTGGAAACAACTGAGCCTCATTCTTCATCACCAAAATGGGGCTGTGCCAACTTTACAAAACGGCTATCAGCATTAAACAAGATAGCATGAAAATGTGTTATACAAAAGTAAGCTACCACTGATATAACTATTATTGTTTTTTCTTTTTTTTTTTTTTCAGTAATCTCCATGCTCAATGTGGGGCTCAAACCCACAACCCCGAGATCCAGAGTCACCAGCTCCACCAACTCAGCCAGCCCCTTTACTGTTTCTTTTTAAGACCAAAAAGCAGTTGCCCATTTGATTGGTATTTTAATTTTCCCTTCATCCAGAGTAAAATTAAAATCCTTTGCTTGGGAAAATGTAAATAAATATATTTTACCCTAATGACTTCAAAAGTTACAGAAAAAAAAAATTCAAGAGGGAATCCATAGGGGGGAAAAATCCCAAAAAACAAAACCACAACTGAACAGTTTACCTTCAGAAAATCAAGAGCTGGCTACATTTAGTTAAACTATCAGGTAATGAATGCACCACGGGATTCTCCCTGGCCACTTACACCCAGAACAGCTAGCAACAAATATTCACATCACTGTGATGGCAAAATTGGTTAGAGCTGAGATAGTACTTGTACCTAAGTACACTTGAGTTTGTGAGGTTTGTTTTTTGAAATTATTTTTCAAATTTGACAAGAACATTGGGATAAAATTCCACTTTACTATTATTTCTCACATAAGGTGTGGAGAGTTGATGCTAAAAATGAAAAGTAATTTTTTAAAGTAAAGAAAATGTCAAATTCAGGCCCTGAACACAGTGGGATCTGCTGACCAAAGGTAACAGTCATACTTTCCAAGTGGGACAGAATATACAGTCTAGGAGGCAAAGATTTCAATCTTGACCCAGTTGTCTTTGAATACTGGAAAGCTTACCACCTCATTCTCCTTCTTGTAAAAAAAGAAAGGCTGAGTTTAGACAGATCAATACTTGAGCTCTCACAAATCCTCCTGAATAAACTTTTTCTTGGGTTTTACTTAGAGGTGGTTCAACTATGACAAATGATGTTATCAACAAGGTCAAGGGCAGGAACAATCCTAGTAGTTTACTAATAAACCTCTGCACACCAACAAAATTCTTTCAAATGGTTGAGCTGCTATAGGAAACTGTTGGTAAGTTTCTTGAAATTGCTAGCGTGATCTCTCAACAAAGCACCAAGAGCACTTACATTTGGCTTAAAAGTTTTTTCAAGAGCAAAAATTCAGAAGGAAATCATACTCTCATTCTTCATATTCCATTTCACACATCCACTGACTGTGCGAAGTGTTAAAAAGCCCTGGGTTTGCAGTGAGCAAAAAGGTTATTCCTGAAGGAAAATGTGGGAACTCGAGTGCCCCATGCACAAGTATAGTTGAGAAAATGATAGCATCACTGCTCTTGTGAGATACTCAGTAGAACTTGCGCTAGCCTCCAGAGGGTCAGGAGATTAATTTGAAGTGTGAAGCCTGTTTTAAACACAGCATTCTGCAGACCTGGGTAACTCCAGCACAACTGTTAGGCAAAGGCAGGAAACCGAACTGGAGGATGGAAAGGAATGTCTAAGAGGGTTAGTTCTACCTTCCTCTCTAGTTACTCCTAAGAGTGTACTTAAAACGGCAAACGTGAGCAATTTAAAAGGAGAAAATTAAAGAAAAAGATGGTGAGAGATAAACACAATTTAAAAAAATGGTTATTATGGAAATCAAATCAGAAGCAAGGATCTTCATCCTGAAGAGGACTGCTGCAAAGAATCAATCCTACCCGTCAATGAATCCTGCTCTCACAGAGCCACCAGGCCCCGGGAGTTGGCCCTCAGGGTCAAATATCCAGGACTTCCTAGCAACAACTGCTTGGTACCCTAAGAAACTGACCCTTGTTCAGCCTAGTTGGATGGCCACCCTTTGTGCTGCCAAGGGCAACCAAGGCCACATTTCAGTAAGGCAGGCCTCTCAAATGCCCCAAATAACCTCTGAAGCAGAAGTTCTAGATTCCCAAATAACAAAATTTTGGTATTTTGGTAAATAAATGTTTACTAAAGAGTAGTCAATCCTCAAGGTATGTGGGAGGTAGCAATGGCATTATTTTCAAATCAGGAAACTGAGGCATATAGGGTTTGTAGACTTTGTCATAAACCCCGAAGGAACTCATCTGAAAGGGGATAGCTGAGGAGGAAGTTGAAGGTCTGGTTGAACATTAGATGAACAATAGACTCAGCAACAAAATGACCAGTTTGGACTCATCTTCAGGATTTGGCCCCTGGCCAAGCCAATCAAGTCAGTGGTAGCACACAAAGAAATAGAACTTGGGAGTTCCTAACTTCCAGTCCTGTGTTTTGCTCAGAAGATAACCAAGAGAGCATTTATAAACTGGGTTTATTCCCAGCTTTCCTTATCAAGGAATGGAAAAGCTTGTGGTTCAACCTTAAAGATGGTAACCTTTCATCTTTATAAATGAGTAACACATTTCTGCATCTGGCACAGTATTCTCCACCTAGTAGCATCCAAAGGTTTAACTACATTACTTCACAATGGAGGATGAATCACAAGAGTCTGGGATCCTCCTCCATTAAATTGACAGAAGAACCACAAGGATAATCTTTAAAGCCCCTTTCAGCTCCTAAGACTATTTAACTTAACTCCTACCAAGTTAATGTTAGCTTCTCCTAACTCCCATCTTCTCTTGATCTGAAGAACAGTGTAAAATTGACAGCACTTAAGCCAAAAGTCAACCTACAGTATGAATCAAGTGTACTGCATTTAGTGTTTCAAATTTTGGCTTAAGAAATCGAGTCAAGCGATCATATTTTCGCAATCCAGTTGTTAAGAGTTTTTCTGAGAACATCTGGAGAGGAGGGGGAGAATAGAGATAAGGCTATGGAATTGCCATTTACAACTTTAAAAAAAAATTAATAGGAGGGCGGCTTCGGTTCTCAAAAAGCTTTCAAGGTTCTTGCTAATAAAGCCAAAGGCGCAGGAATGATGTGACCAAGTGTGACTGGCAATGAGATTCATCACAAGGTACCCTCAAAGGTAAAGTTGACTACACAGTCACTCTCATACTTTAGAGTCTACCTAAGCATAATTTTAACTGACATTTTAGCAACAAAATAATTCAGATATCCCTGAACTGTATGTAAATCTCTCTGAAGTTGATTTTGAGCAGTAGAAAACAAGGAGGCTTAATCTGTAATTCAAGAAAATAATTTCACAGCAAACTTCAATCCTTAAACTGCTATAGCTGTAATATAAGGTTGAGTGTTTATTTTTTTGAAAGCAGGTCTCCCCCACCCCTCCCAAACGCTACAAATATGAAGTAGCTCAAAACTGCAATTTCTATCTTGGTAGCATCTGGGATCCACAGAAGTGATTTTTCAATTGCTTGGGAATTCAAAATAGAGGTTCCCTAGTAACAATGCACCAGTGGCAAAATACTCCCCATTTTGTTTAGTTTGTGGGAGAAACGTTCTTTAAACTGGAAAGAATCTGTGGTCTTACAAAGATTACGTTGGAATTAGTTCGTTTTTTTTTTTTTTTTCCCCCTAGGAGGGCAGCCATTTCTCCAAAAGTTTTGGTAAAAGTCATGGCTCAGATTTCAAAACGCAAACAGATGTTCCTGAAGCATCCGAAATGGGCCACTCCACCTTTATTCCCAGAGCCATGGCCACTCGGTTATTTTGTGTCCCCCAACCCTGTAAAGGGCAAAAACTCAACCCCTCTTTGGTATAAACTTTCAAGAGAAGTGCAACAGCACGTTTTTGGAGTTTCCCAAACTGGCTGGGGACGTGCAAGGTCAGGTCGTTCCGAGAATCGGGGCTGGAAAGAAATCTTGAGGCCAAGAGCACTCAGAGATTTCCAAGCACTGGGTTCGTGAAGGTTTCCACGAGCCTCTTATCTACCTAGTTCCGGGGGAATTAGTGGTTGCTACTGTAGGAAGAAGGCTGTTCCTTCTCGAAGCCCGGGCCGCGGGATGGCTTTGCTGTATGGGGGAAGATGGTGGGTTCACCCGGCTCTCCGCCCTCGGGGCCTCCAGCTGCCTGCCACGCCAGAAGGACGCGCGGCCAGAGCTGGGACCTCCGCCCTCCCCCGCGGCGCCAGTCTTTGGAATCTGGCGTCGCCCCCACCTCGCCCGTCAAAGCTGGGGCCCCGCAACGCTGGGCCCCGCCGCCATACCCAGGCCGCATGGGGGTGGGGAAAGAAGTTGGCAAAGCTCGGCCTCAGGATCTGCGCCCCCCGTGAAAAGGGCAGAAGGGAGTCGTTTCACCCAGTCTCTCCCCAACTGGGGTCTCGGGGAACACGCGGTAATTGCCCAAAACCCCGCCCTCTGTGAGAGGCGAAGCTGCGGGGCTGCCGGGACGGTTTGAGGACCGGGCCCGGCCGGGAAGACTGCAACCTTCACCCCCCCGGCCCCCGGTCCCACTCCCCGCCGTCTCCCGGCGCTACCACTTCAGGCAGCCCACTCGGCCCGGCCTCTCCCCGCGCCCGGACCACCCCCCATGGGGTGCTCTCACTGCGCAGCGAGTCCCTCCGCTGCCTCCTCCCAGCCCAAAATGGCGGCGGCGGCCACCGATCCTTCTCGTCGCCTTTCTCTAGGGCCGAGGATCCCTCCGCACCCACAGCCCCGCCCCCCTCGGCCGGATCTATTTTCTGACCCGTAAAGATTAACGCCATCAATGAACTCTTCAATTGATCTCGGAAGGCGGGTTCTGTTGTGCTTCCGCACAGCTAATCGTTGACGAAAGTGAAAATATTGGCAGGCAGTTTGACCAGTCAAAGAAGGCATCGGTGAGCGCGGGCCGCCACTCGCGCAAGGGCAGATGGGTTTTGGAGTTCTCGGTCTGACTGTAGACGTGACAGGATCTTCACCCGGCTTTCCAAACTAGAAGAACTACAATCCCCAGCAGGCGCCGCGCTGCCAGGTTGTTTCCAACCCCCCCACCCCCACCCCCCACCCCCGACCTTAGTGCCTGAGCGGCTTGACCAGAGAGCTGCTCTAACTGCAGCAAGAAGTAGGGCTGAGGCCTTGGGAACTGCACAGACAGGCGGTCGGTCGCACAGAAAGACACACAGATATAGTCGTGTGCATAGTCCTTGACAGCAAAGAGGTCAGTTCCACCTTTGCAAAATCTCCTCTCTTGGACCACCTCCCCTCTTCCAAGGAATCCATCCTTATTCCAGTTGGGCTACCCTTTCAGCTGCACGTAGTGTGAACACTTCTTCCCCTTTCCTCTGTTTCCCGTCCTGAGAGGAAGGAGAGGGGGAGGCGGGCCAGGCCCAGGAGATGATAAGGCTTCAGCCTGGCCACATCTGTTTCTCGAGGTGCTGAGTTTGGGAGCCCAGCCTGAGGGGGGTGGGGGTGGGGTGCTGTCACGACTGGGGCCTCTGGAGGCAGCGAGGAAAGGACCCCTTGGAAAGCCTGCTCCATGTTTTCTTGTTCCAGCTGCTGACCCACTCCACCGCCAGCCTCTCTAGGTCACTGCTGTATCTTCGCCCCCCTGGGCCAAGACCTTTCCCCCTTTGGTTGCTGGGGGAACAAAGCTCAGGACTAGCTTCCTAGCTGCCAGCCTGGGCCTCAGTGACTTCCAGAAGGACAGCCTAGGATGTAAGCCTTGACCTGGGACAGGACTGGGAGGATGGCCCCTTGCTGGCTGGAGGTATGAAAACCAGGGTGTGGAGGCTTCAGCACCTTCGTTTGATAATGACGATGTGTAGGTCTGATGCTCAAAATGGCTGTTGCTGAAAAATTCCTGGGCAGCCAGTCTTCCTGAAAACTCCCCTTTAAGACTTAGCTCTCTGTTATTTAAGGCCGGTGTCATTAGTTAGAAGCATCTGCTGAAAGATTTGGAGCAGAAGAAGGTGGCTACTCCGAACCAGACCAACTGTAATACAGAGTCACCAGCAGCCCTGGAGGAGGCCAAGGTAAGCCCCACCTTCCCAACCACCTGAGTGCCCAGACATGGATCCTGCTGACTGGGATCCTGGCCGCTTGTCGCAGGTGTGTTGGCAGATCTGGAAAACCAGTATGTCTAACCGAGTCCCTATGCCAGGATGCCAAATCTGTGCTATCTCATGAAATCCTAGAAGCCCTTCAAGGTATGAATTACTGTTTCCCTTTCAAAGAAGCTCAGGTTATCAGAGCTGAAATGCCTTTTCTGGATTCATGCAGTCAGCAAACAAAAGATCCACCGTTTAAACTTAGGGCCTTCTGACACCAGAACCCTGCCTTGCATTTTGTCAAGGCTGAGAACCAAGTCTGACACAGGGAAAAGAGTTTGAGCAGTTGGTTCATAATTTAGGATGGGGGTTGGGGTTCACATAGCATCCAGGAGAGAGGGAGAGACATTGTATCAGGCTCTCAGGAAACGTCACCTTCTGATCTGGCAACAGGAACCCAGACTTCCTCTGCCCATGCTCTCTCTTGCTGCACCCACATTGCCTATTCTTCCCGAGTTGACAAGTCCCTGAAGGTGAGGAGGGGACCCAGCTCCTCTAACCCACCCTACCTAGCCACTTCCAGTGTTTTCTGGAGTTGTTTAATTTGGAGTTCATGACATGTCAGGGTTAGAAGTTCAGAGAGGGCAGATGACTCACCCAGATCACACTGCTTATCTGCAGTAGTGGGAATGGTGGTAAAGGGACAAGCCTTCAGGAGGGAGGCGGCATGTGGGGCTGAGGGGCAGGGATGGTTTGGGTGAGGGGAAGGATCATGAGGGGACACGTGCTGAGGGCTGGGGGCAGGTTAATGATTGTGCACACACAAGCCGCCTTGTCTCGGCACTGCCAGGGGCCTCGCCTCTTCTGGGGTGGGGCAGAAGCTCTGTCTCAGTTGGCTCAAGACACTGGTGGAGACAAGGCCTGTTCCCGATTGACGATCTCCCTGCAGGTGAAGTAACAGTACAACACAACAAACAAACATACACACATACTCCGTACACACTCTGACATACCCCATCCCAGATGAAGACGAGAACCTCAGGGCCTCCAAAACACACACAACACGCCTCCAGCTCCCATAGGGCTGCATACACCGCCAGTGTACGGACGTGTGCCCGGGTGTCTCTGAACCGTGGTGTGCCTTGTAAAGCAACATGCCATTGGTAGCGGTTATTATTAGAATTCCCCAAACCACAGACATAGAGCAATTCATTCCCCATCCCCCACACTGAGTGCTCCCACCCTTACCACGACGGAGATAAACAGATGCTCTGCACACACACTGTCTTGACAGAATCCTTTCCACCTCTTAGATAAGTTCTAGAATGCTCTCAGCTGCAGACTGGAGGTTCACCCTTCCTCTCCCTAGCAAGGGCCTCTTTCCTGCTGCTCATGTCAAAGAGGGATACCAACTTCTGCCTGGAATAAATACGCTCCATCTTCTCGACTCTAGACCAACAGAAAGGAGCGTCTCATGTCTCAATGTCTGTCTGTTTGGGTTTTTTTGGTCCCGGTGTCTTTTGAATCCCCCTCTCGTATGGGCTTTATGTCATTTAGCCTGTTTATTGAGCACTTACCTTGGGCCATGCAGAGGGACATAGTGGTGGCCCAGACAGACACATTCTTATAGGAAGAAGACAGATGGTAAATGGTATTGTGGTAGATGCTATGTGGGATGTTAAATGGGTCACACAGTGATGGTGTCACTGGGACGGGGAGATGGGGGGATCTTTAGAAAGGGTTGGGGGGGGCCTCTGAAGAGGTGACATTGGCACCAAGCCCTAAGGAGTCAGCTATGCAAATAGCTGGAAGCAAGATCGGCAACATCATTTGTAGGCCTCGGTGCAAAGTGTTCTTTATTCAAAAATTGTTTAGAAGTTCAAGACAAGAACAGCAGAGCATAAAGCAAAGCGTGGGGCCTTTCCGAACAGAGTGGGGGTGAGGGGCTCTGAGGTTGCTTACCCATGAACGCAACTCTGTGGGAAAGACAATCTTTCTAGGAAGAGGGCTGATTAAGCAAACACAGCAGGAGCCACTTCCCATCCTGTCTCCTTTTTCTCCGCCTTCATCCAAACAGTATTTATTGCATGCGTGCTCTGCAAGGCACAGGACAGCGACCGTTGGAGGCACTGAAATTCTGAAGTGAAATACATGGGCAGAATTCCTGCTGTTTTCATGAGTTTACTTGGGAAGCGTTGTGGGGTGGGGGCACGGGCGGCAGACAGGAGCCCATAAACCAACAAATAGTGGCAGAGGGTGAGAGGCTAGAGAGGGACCCTGTGTCAACTGTGGGAAGGTCAGCCTCGGGCCCGCTGGTTGCAGAATGGTTCCAGCACCAGGGACAGGCTGGTTGTGATTCACTCTAACTTGTCCTCTCTGTTTAGACCCGTGGTGCTCCTGGGAGCCCCCAAACAGCCCCCAGTCTCCCGACCCTGGTAGTTCCCTACCCCTGACACCCCCGAGAGAGTGCCCCTCAGAGGAAGAAGATCCGACTGGGGCTGGCAGTGGCCTGGGCTGGAGCGGTAGGGGCTCCCGGACCCAGAGCCCAGGGGGCAGCTCTGCCGAAGCCCCATTGGGCCGGAGGAAGCCCCGCAGGAGGCCTTCCAAGCGCAAACGCCACCGGCGGCCCTACCTGGAGCTGAGCTGGGCCGAGAAGCAGCGGCGGGATGAGAGGCAGGGCCGGAGGGCCTCCCGGGTCCGCGAGGAGATGTCAAAGGCCAGCCCGTGCGCCCTACAACACCACCCAGTTTCTGATGAACGACCGCGCCCCTGAGGAGCCCAACCTGGAGGTGCCCCACGGGGCCTCCCCCCCCCCCCCGGGCTCCAGCGGGGAGGGCGACGGGTGCTGCCGGGCTCACGGTGAGTTCCAGCAGACGGATTTCTCCGAGGCCTACGAGCGCTACCACACGGAGAGCCTGCAGGGCCGCAGCAAGCAGGAGCTGGGTCGGGACTACCTGGACCTGGAGAGGCGGCTGTCGCAGGCCGAGGAGGAGACCCGGAGGCTGCAGCAGCTGCGGGGGTGCGCCGGCCGGCAGCCCCGCCGCCGGGCGGAGGAGCTGACTGCTGAGGTCGAGAGGCTCCGGACCGGGAACCAGCGCCTTGCGGCAGGAGAACGCCCTGTGGGACCGAGGCGGCGGCCCCTAAGGGGGACCCGACCCCTCAGCCAGGATGCCCCGAGGACCAGGTCCCATTTCATTACGCGCTCAGGCCGGCTGCCGCTCGGGGAGGCAGGTGACCGATGAAAACCACTGCCAGCACCCCTGTGCCCCCTGAGAACAGTGAAAGTAGGTTCAGCCTTCCACCTCGTCATTTCCCTAATTTGTTCTTTGATGTCTTATTTTTCACAAAGAAATTAAATGATTTTCATGAGCTCAGATGGGACTGGCTAGGATTGATTTCACTAGGGCTGCTCTGAGAATCAGAGCATATGTGTCCCAGAGAGGTTTGGGACTGGGGTCCCAGTCCTTGCCCTGCCCCAAGCCTGGGAAGCCCGCAGACCTCATTATTGGGAAAACCACCAAGGCCTCCAGGATGCCTGAATTCCGCTCTGTGTGTCCTGGAACAATCAGGCTGCCCTGAAAGTTTTATAGAGGAAGAGGCGGGGGTGGGGTGGGGCTCAGGAACCACCGGCTTCGGCCAGAACTTGACTTCAGATGCCAGATTGCTGTGAGGGGCTGGGGGTGTCCCTGGAGGAGACAGGGCATGATATCAGGAGGGGTTCCTTCAGGGTTTGTTCCCAGGCTCCCTGCATTCTCCCTGTCCTCCCCCCATAGTGCCGGATGAGGTCTGGACGGCTTGTGTCTCCTTGTCCTTGACAGTTCCCTCTCCCCCCCGATCCCCGTACCTGGAAGCCAGTGGTTGGGTCGGAGGTTAGTCATCACTTTTGCCCCCTAACCTCCTGGAAGGGCGCTTACAAGTAAGCACTCAAGGGAAGTTCTCTCTCTCTCTCTTATAAGGTTTTATTTATTTGAGAGAGTGCGCGCACACGCGTGAGTAGGCAGGGCAGAGGGAGAGGGAAAAGCAGACTCCACGCTGAGCGGGGACCTGAATGCAGGGCTGGCTCCCACAACCCTGAGATCCTGACCTGAGCCAAAATCACAAGTGGGACACTTAGTCGGCTGAGCCACCCAGGCGCCCCAAGCGAAGTTTTCTCCTAATGGAAAAAAAAGCCCAAGAGGCGAGGGTGGGCAGCAGGTCAGTCCTTAGCAGAGCTGATGGCCTGGCTTCCCTGGCGCCCACTGTACATCTGTACCTCCTGCTCCTTCGCCGAACCACCTGTGTGCTCCATCCCCACTAAGGTGAGCCCTCACCTGTCTGGAAGACTGGAGGCCGAGTTAGCTGGGATAATGCGGACCCCGCCCCCATGCGCCCCAGTATTGGGCTCTGAACTGAGCTCCCGCAAACTCTCCCTCAGAACCACCCTTCCCCAGACCCTGGTCTCACTTCCGTCGCCCTTCCAGAGTCCTTGCTGGTTGCTGAGTTCAGGGGGGCGCTGGAGAGCGAAGTTAGCCACCTCACCAATGAGCCCGGGTTGCTCTGCCACCGCGCACAGGGAGGGGCCGAGGCCTGGCCCGGCCTAGCTTCCATTCCAGGAAGGATCATCTTGACAGGCCACATTGGACAAGAGAAGGGATCAGGCCTCTGAGCCGCTGGGATGGAAACGTTGACGAGCCCTGTGTGTTGCCCGGACAACTTTCATTTCTGCCCTGCCACACCCAGGCCTCGCCAGTGCCTTCAACGAGGAAGCAAGGCGAGAACAGATTCTAGGAAGGGATGATTTTCAGAAAGAGCAGACTCTCCTGTCCCTGGTGGGGGTGGGGGTGGGGACGGGGGTGGGGGCGGGGTTCTGCCAAAGATTTTAGCCTCCTTCTCTTTGATCCCGAACAGCTCAGGAAAGGCCAGAGGAATGATTGTCCCCACTTTACAGATGGGAAATCCAAGGCTCAGAGAGGGAGTGGCTTTCCAGAATTCCTAGCCTGCCTTCCCCTGTGGGGTGCCAGCCAGGGATCCAAAGACCCCTGGGCAAGGCGCAGGCAGCCCCAGGCAGCCCCAGTCAGCCTCCCAGCTGCTGCATTCCTCAGCAGGGAGCCAGGGAGCCAGGGAGCCCAGAGGGAGAGGGCTGGGCCTGGTTGGAGAAGGTTGTTTACCCGGGGCAGTGTGTGTGTGACTAGGAGTGGAGAGAAGATTCCAGAGAGGGTTGCTGGCGTGTTGGGGGAGGGGTGTGGTGTGAGGGAGAGGTGCTGGGCGTGTGTCCTGGAGGCGGCTTGGGCCAGCGCGTCCCTGAGTAGGCCAGAGCTACATACAGGGGGAGGGGCCGGGGAGGGGACAGGTGAGGATAAGCCGAGGAGCCTGGAGAGAGGAAAGCTGACCGCTGGCCCTCCCCACCCCCTACACACACACACACTCACTCACTCACTCACAGGCTCTTGGTCAGGGCCACATCAAGGTGGGTTTATTTTCCCAAGGCTGGTGGAAGACAGGATGGGGCAAGAAGAAAACAAAAGGAGAACAGTGTGAGCGAGGAAAGCGTCCTCACCGAGAGGGGCCGGTGAAGAAGAGTCTGTCACCTCCTCCCCCATCTGGTTTCCTGACCTCAGTGCCCAGGAGCCCCAGGGCTGAGCTGGAGTGTCTCTGGCAGTACTGGGGAGGGGCAGCTCGGCTCCAGGTGGTGGCCAGCTGTGGATTCCTCCTGCCTCTCGCCTTTCCCCCTCTCTGGCTGCCGGGCCCCGAGGCCTGGGCTTCTCCCTGCCCCACCACAGTGACAGAGCTCCAACTTTACAGCAACCCCCTGCTCAGCCCCCACCCCATACACACCCCCTCAGCTGGGGAAAGCTGGGCTTAGACACATTCCCCTTTCCCCTCCAGGCTTTTCTAGAGCAAATATTCAGTGTCTTCCTTTCCTCATGCCCATTGGCTTTCCAGGATCTTCTTTTTTTTTTCTTCCTAAGATTTTATTTATTTATTTGAGAGAGAGAGAGAGAATGAGAGATAGAGAGCACGAGAGGGAAGAGGGTCAGAGGGAGAAGCAGACTCCCCGCTGAGCAGGGAGCCTGATGCGGGACTCGATCCCAGGACTCCAGGATCATGACCTGAGCCGAAGGCAGTCGCTTAACCAACTGAGCCACCCAGGCGCCCTCCAGGATCTTCTTGGTCACCTGGGCCAGGAGAGGGAGGCCCACAGAGGCAGATATTTCACAGGAGTGAAGCTTCCTACCCACCCTGCCTGTGTACCCTCATCCACCCACATCCTCCTTTCTTCCCCATCAAGGACTCCCTCCACCCCAGGTGGAAACTCCTGTGTCCAGAGGGGGGGGACAGGAGGAGTCTGCAGGAAGTGAAGAAGGGGGTCTGAGGTGAAGGGATCAGTATGAGGGAAGAAGGTGGCCAGTTCCCACTGCTCCTGTTGGGTGTAAGCAAGGATGGCACTGGCCCTTTAAGTGGGGGTGCCAGTCGATGCCCTCCCCCAGCCAACCCAATTCATGGGCACACTGAGCATGTGCAGGAGCTGTGCAAGCGCAGGGGAGGGAAGTGGGGGGATAGATTCCGGAGGGAACTCCTCACCCTCCTACTTCCTGTAGCTGCCCCCACTCTCCTTCCTGGGTCTGACAAAGGAGCCCATGGTGCTCACCCAATCCCTTCCCCCACCCCAGACCCCGGTGGGTGCTGGCCTCTCAGGACGCTGGGCGTGCAGGGGGTGATGGGCAGGGCCTCTGGGCCCCAGGAAGTCAGGCAGCCCCCCTGCTGCCCTGAGTGACACACACACTCAGCCCAGGGCCATCCTCACTTCTCTGATGTGGGCGGTGGATAATCTTCCTGCTGCTTAACATGTTCGATATCATTCCATTGGCACCAGGGTTTTTAAAAGAACCATCTACCTGTGATGAAGCTCTGCTCTGAAAATTAAAAACAGCTAAAAAGATGAGGTCCTTGCCCCCTCCCCCAGATTTAGCTTCCAGTCTAAACTCAGAGGAAGCAAACAGCTCAAAGTCTCCCTCCCTCGTTCTCCCCCTTCCCCCACAGGCAGTTGGCTCCCCAAGTCCAAGGCTCAAACTCTGCTGCCTGAACTGGCTGTATCCCCTGGACCACCCTCCCTCTTATTGTTCCCCCACCTCAAGCCACCCTGTTTCTGCAATGCCCCCCCATACCTCAGCCCTCCTTCACCTTCCTGCCCCCCCTTGGCATTTGCCCTCTTCCTCCTTTAATCTCTCTCCAGGTACACTTTTTTCTTTTTGTTTTTTTTCTTAAAGATTTCATTTATTTATTTGAGAGAGAGAGGGCGAGAGCACAGGGGGAGAGTGTGAGGGAGAAGCAGACTCCCCACTGAGCAGGGAGCCTGATGTGGGACTCAGTCCCAGGACCCGGGGATCACCACCTGAGCTGAAGGCAGATGCTTAACCGACTGAGCCACCCAGGCGTCCCTGGCTACCCTTATTTGTAATTGAGGTGAAATTCACATAACAGAAAATTAACCATTTTAAAGTGAACAATTCAGTGGCATTTAGTACCTTCACGACGTGTGCAACCACCACCTCTATCTAGTTCCGACGTTATCACCCCAAAAGGAAACCCCTGTCCCCATGAAGCAGTTAGTTACTTACTCCCCACTCCCACCTTTCTCTAGCCCAGGCACCACCAATCTGCCTTCTGTCTATGGATTTACTTACTCTGGATATCCTGGTGGTAAAGCCAAGAGGGAAAGCCTGGTCTCCTGGGGCCTGGATCTGAAATGACCTGAGAGGACCTGAGGGCCTGTTGTAGAGGGAGCACTGTGCCCGGAGGCTTGAGACCTGTGATCCATCCCAGTTCTGCTTCTAACTCAGGGGCCTCCTCTCCTTTGTTCAATGGCATGGGGGTTGGGGGGATGCCTCAGGCCAGTCCAGGTTCCCGGGCCCTCCAGGGCCTATCCCTGGCCAGGGGGCTGTGTCTGGGAATATGCTGCCTGGCCTGAAAAACAGAACACCTCCTTGATCCTCTTGGCTCCTCCCTGCCGGGTCCAGGCAGTGCAGGTGGGTGTCAGGGACGGTGTGATTCATACTGGGGGGTTTGGGCTCAGATGCATGAGATGAGGCATCTTTGGCTCGGAGAGGTTGAAAAGCTAGCAGCCAGTTCTGTCTGATTGTGTTTGAGCCGTTGACCACTGTGCTCTCCTGTCTTCAAAGAGATAAAGTAAGTTAAGGTTTAGCAAAGTGCTAGTGGTGTGGGAATGCTCTCAGATGGAAGCGGCCATAAATTTTACTACTTGCAGGGTATTGCGCAATCAAGAAGCGAAGAACTCCATTCCTAGGGGGTTCTTGGGAGTTCCTCTGGCCACCCCCTTCCCTTATCTTTTGGAGAGCATTTCCTCCTTGCCTTCACTACTGGCCTCCCGAGGATGACAGTTTTGTGGGGGCTAAGTTAAGGGGCTGCCTGGACCTTGAGCCCTTAGGGCAGGTTTGGGTGGGAAGCATGTCTTCCTCTCCCCCAGATAAGATATCATTGCTGCCTAAACCTGGAACTCAGTTCACCCGTGTCTCCACGGCTGAATGTCTGCCCCTGCCCCCAAACAGAAGGGCCTTTGTGGACCCAGGGAAGGGAGGGACTGCACAGGCCTTGCCTGGCCGTGGGACAGGGTGAGCAGCTGGTTCCCAGTTGGCTGCGGTGTCCCAGCCGCCTGTGGGTGCGGACGTTCCAGAGCCCACCTGCCCCAGAGATCCCCTCTGGACCCCATCCAAGCTGGGCTGCCCAGATCAGCCCTCAAGGCACCTGCTGCCTTCTGCCTCGTGATGACCAGGATGGGTGCCCTGCCCTGCTTTGTTCTTAACTGCAGGGGCTCTGAGAGGAAGTTCCCGGGGAGACTAAGTTGTGAGGGAGAGACATTATGAGCCACATGGGGCATCCAAGAGCCCACCCTGCCACAGCCTGTCATTCCAGAGATAAGGAAGGGAGAGGGGTCTCCACGGGGCCCATAATTCCCCGGGCTTTTACTCCTTTCACCTTCCTCCCGCCTCCCTGGGGCTCTCCTTAGGCCCATACACGCCCTGTCAGCCACTCAAACTCCTTTACCACAGTGTGAGGACCTGGTCACAGGTCCGCACCTCCATGCCTGGAACTGAGCCCTGTGGCTGCTGGCCTGGCCTGCTCCCTCTCTTCCCACTGGGTCCCCAGGCCCCACTGTCCTTCTGGCTGGACGCCCCCCTCCCTCTGCTTCACAATCCAGCCTTAGTTGTGTCCCCCCCTTGGGCCTTTTTTTTTTTTTTTTAAAGATTTTATTTATTTATTTGAGAGAGAGAGAGAGAGCACGAGAGGGAAGAGGGTCAGAGGGAGAAGCAGACTCCCCGCCGAGCAGGGAGCCCGATGTGGGACTCGATCCCGGGACTCCAGGATCATGACCTGAGCCAAAGGCGGTCGCTTAAGCGACTGAGCCACCCAGGCGCCCTCCCCTTGGGCCTTTGAAAAAGAGGATCTTTCTCCTCTGGGCCCCTGGCCCAACTGTCCTCACTCGTAATTCCCATCAGCTGTATTTGTAGGCACAGGCATCTCCCCAGATGTCTCCCGGGACTCATCCCTCTCCCAGAATCCACCCCCTGAACAACTCTAGCCTCCTGACCTCCCCAGGCAGGGCTCTTCAGCTGCCTCTCCTGCCCCCCTTCCCCGGGCTCCAGGTGCTGGGGGCCTTCCCCCTTCCCCCACAAATGGCTACACAAGTGTGGTCCTAACACCCTTGAAAATTCTTTTTCACCACCATTTGAAATTCCACGTTTATTGGAAACTACTTTCACATGTGCGTTTGTGAGTTTTCTGTTCTACTAGTTCTCCATCTCATTTTTAAAAAATACTTATTTGTTGGAGAGCGAGAGCGAGAGAGAGAGCACGCATGCACCGGTGCTGGGAGGGGAGGGGCAGAGGGAGAGGGAGAGAGAGAGAATCCCAAACTGACTCTCTGCGGAGCTCGGAGCCCAGCTCAAGCTCGATTCAGGACCCTGAGATCATGACCTGAGCGGAAATCAAGAGTCGGACGTTGGACCCACTGAGTCACCCATGCACCCCTCCATCTCATTTACTGATAAACCAATCACACTTAAAAAATTATTATGCTGTGGGGCACCTGGGTGGCTCAGTCGGTTAAGCGTTTGCCTTCGGCTCAGGTCATGATCTCCGCGTGCTGGGATGGAGTCCCATCGGGCTCCCTGCTCAGTGGGGAGCCTGCTTCTCCCTCTCCCTCTGCCCCTCCTCACTGCTCATTCTCTCTCTCTCTCAAATAAACAGATGAAATCTTTAAAAAAATTATTATGCTGAGTAATATGCTTTAATATCTGATAGCTCTGTTCTCTCCCATTACCCTCTTTTTACTAAAGATCCCTGGATATCCTTAGACTTTTTTTTTTTAGAGTACATTTTAAAAGCAGCTTGTCCTGGGGGCGCCTGGGTGGCTCAGCTGTTAAACGTCTGCCTTCAGCTCAGGTCATGATCTCAGGGTCCTGGGATTGAGCCCCGCAAAGGGCTCCCTACCGGGCGGTGGAAAGCCTGCTTCTCCCTCTCCCACTCCCCCTGCTTGTGTTCCCTCTCTCGCTGTGTCTCTCTCTGTCAAATAAATAAATGAAATCTTTAAAAAAAAAAAAAAACAGCTTGTCCAGATCCCCTCCCCAAAGTATATCTTTTTTTTCCCCCAAAGTATGTCTCTATCTATCTACCTATCATCTAACTACCTGCAAAGATACGGATATATGTGCGGATATTGACATACATGTAGGTATCTTCAAGAGATTTCTAGATGTCACCTAATCAACACCGATCCTGAGGCTGGATTAAATACCTTTCTAAATCTGTGATTCTGTCTCTTGTATTCTTTAACTATTTTAAGGGTGTAGTTCAGTGGCATTAAGTACATTAATGTTGTTTTGCAACCATAACCCACCATCCATTTCCAGAACTTTTTTCTTTTCATGTGCCCAAACCGCGACTCTGTATCCACTCAACAATAACTACCCACCCCACCCACCCCCAGCCCCTGGCAACCACCATTCTTCTTTTCTAGAAGCCTTTTGAAATGATTGCTTCCCTGCTGCTTCCCATCCAGCTGGAGTCCAGCTTCCCTCTCCTTGCAGAGCTCCTTTGTCCAACAAAGTATTGCTCCTCAACTTGACTGCCTATCGGAATCACCTGGGAAAACATTTTAAAGTTCCGAAGTCTGGGTGCCAGCCCCCAGGAATTCTGATATAATCCGTCTGGGGATGCTGTCCAGGCATCAGAGTTTTTAAGGCTCTCCGGGGGCGGGGGTGGGGTGGGGCTTCTCTGTGCAGCCAGGGCTGAGAACTGCAGTTCTAAGAACTCCAAATGTTCTCTCTGCCCAGCTGTCTGTGACCACACGTCCCATGTGTGGGGTGCCTCTCACTTGCCCACATCCCTAGGAGGACTCCTAGATGTCATGACTTCCAGTATACAGATGCCAGACAAGGAGTCAGGGTGTTTGGGGAGACTTGGAAGGCATGGGGGTGGGCAGAGCTCAGATTAAAGAGGAAGGAGGTATGGGGCGCCTGGGTGGTGCAGTGGGTTAAACGTCCAACTCTTGGTTTTGGCTCAGGTCGTGATCTCAGGGTCGTGATCTCAAGGTCAAGGTTGTGAGATGGAGCCCCGTGTCAGGATCCACGCTCAGCACAGAGTCCACTTGAGATTGTCTCTTCCTCTCTTTGTCCCTCCCACACGTGCTCTCTCTCAAAAAAAAAAAAAAAAATAGTCTTAAAAAAAAGAAAAAAAAAGAGGAAGGATGCATTTCTACCAATCTCTCCAGAGATTCCTGGCCTCCATGGATGTGCCAGGGCTTATGAGGTAAGAGCAGAAAACATACTGAGGGCCCCTCCAGCAGTCAGATTTTGAAATCTTGCCCAGCAAAGATCTGTTGCCTCACGGCCGCAGCAGCAAAACCACCCACAGTGTGTGTGTATGATAATGACTTCTGTCCCATCTGGGCAGGGGGGCCTCCGGACTGGGGGTTTACCCAGGCCTCCTGCTACTGGCATCCATCTGTGAACCAGCGCCCTGTGTGTTTGCCGGGAGTTTCAGAATCAAATGCTATCCTCGCTTCCCTTTTTAGTGCCTTTTTGATTATCCCTCACCCCATCTCTTCTTGCTCACCCAGAGTGGAGGGAGGGTGGGACGAGGCCACTTGGAGGCTTGGGCTGGGAGGGTTCTCTAGAGTCCGCTGGGCTTCTCCGGGGTGGAAATGAAGAGCACAGACTCTGCCCTGGGTTCAAATCCTGCCTTATTCTGCCCACAGCTGCTCCCCAGCCACACACAGAAGGGACAGGTGCCTTCTCCATTGCCTGCCTGGACACCACACCCTTCTTTGCCAGCAAAGGGATGGTGGGTCTCCCTGGAAGCACCAACAGCACTATTTGTTCTTCTGACAGATACTCACCACGTGTTTGGTCTTCTAGGGCCTCGGGAACAGAGCACCATGCACTGATTTGGAACAACGGAAATGTATTTTCTCATGGTTCTGGAGGCTAGAAGACTCGAATCGCGGTGTGGGCAGGGCCGTGCTCCCTCCGAAACCTTCAGGGCAAGAAGCCTTCCTTGACTCTCCTTAGCTTCTGGTGGCTTGCTGGCATGGCAGTCTGTAGCCTTGGTTTGCAGCCGCATCACTCCAATCTCTGTGTGTCTGTGTCCAAATTTCCCCTTTGTATGAGGACACCCTAGTGCTCGCTTCAGCAGCATATAAACTAAAATATAAGGACACCCTAATTACCTCCTTTCAACCTGATTACCTATGTAAAGACCCTAGTTCCAAAAACGGTTATATTCTAAGGTATTGGGGATCAGGATTTCAATATACCTTTTTTGTGGGTGGGGGGACTCGATTCTGCCCATAACTCTGGGGGTCCATGCTGTGCCCAGCACTGTGCCAGGAACTGGGGATGTCACAGGAAGCTGGATAGACATAATCTCCGTCCTCATGTACCTTATCCTTTCTTGTTTTACCTATAGCATCTTCTTCCCCCCTTACTTTTTATTTATTTATTTTTAAATTTTTTTTAATGTTTTATTTATTCATGAGAGTCAGAGAGAGAGAAAGAGAGGCAGAGGCTGAGGGAGAGGCAGGCTCCCCGCCGAGCAGGGAGCCCGATGTGGGACTCGATCCCAGGACCCTGGGATCATGACCTGAGCCGAAGGCAGACGCTTAACCATCTGAGCCACCCAGGCGCCCCTCCCCCCTTATTTTTTAAAGTAGGCTCCACACCCAGTGTGGGGCTTGAACTCACAACCCAGAGATCAAGAGTCCTGTGCGGGTGTGCCTGGGTGGCTCATTCGGTTAAGCAACTGCTTTTGGCTCGGGTCATGATCCCAGGGTCCTGGGATCGAGCCCTGCATCGGGCAGGGAGCCTGCTTCTTCCTCTTCCTCTGCCTGCCGTTCCCCCTGCTTGTTCTTACTCTTTCTCTCTCTCTCACCAGCTCTCTCTCTCTGTGTCAAATAAATAAATAAAATCTAAAAAAAATGTCCTGTGCGTTACACCGAGCCAGCTGGGTGATCTCCCCACCTATAGCTTCTTATTTCATTCTAACTCTTAAAAAAAAAAAAAAGATGTATTTATTTATTTATTTATTTGAGAGAGAGAGAGAGAGAGAGAGAGAGAGCAGGGGGAGGGGCAGAGGGAGAGAGAATTTCCAGCAGACTCCCAGCTGAGCATGGAGCCCCACACGGGGCTGGATCCCACCACCCTGAGATCATGACTGGAGCAGAAATCGAATCAGACCCTTAACCGACTGAGTCACCCAGGTGCCCCTTAATTCTAACTCTTGTTCACAAATCACTCTGGAGTGTTCAAGCCACTTCCTTTCACATGAGTTTATTTGGGCGATATCATGAGATTCCCATTTCATGGATGGGAAGACCAAGTCTTGGAGAACTGAGGTGACTTGTTCAGGGTCACACAACTAACAAGTAATAACACAGGTTAACAATCAAATTCAGCCCTCGCTGGATACCAACCAGTGTGACCTCACACACTTCATCTCATTTGATCCCCAGAAACATTTTTCAGGATGAGGGAATTGAAGTAAGTTGCCAATGCCGTGAGGCTAATAAGAGATTGTCCTGGGATTTGAACCTAGATGGTCCAGCTTCTGCTTCCATGCTCTCCGCCACCACCATGTGGTTCCTTTTTTGCGGCTCTCTGCTCTCTGCCAGCAAGTCAAGCCCGATTGCTCGTGTGCCCTTCACGCCTAGCAGAGAGCCACCTCTTTGCTCTTCATTATCTAACTCCTGTGAAGTTCCTTCTCTCTTCCCCTTCCCTCCTGTTCCCTCGCACTCTGGACAAAGTTGCTTTTTCAAATGTTTTATTTGTTACATACAATATTTAATTGAATTTATTTTTTTTGAAGATTGTATTTATTCATTTGACAGAGAGACACAGCGAGAGCGGGAACACAAGCAGGGGGAGTGGGAGAGGGAGAAGCAGGCTTCCCAAGGAACAGGGAGCCTGATGCGGGGCTCGATCCCAGGATCCCGGGATCATGACCTGAGCTGAAGGCAGACACTCAACGAACTGAGCCACCCAGGCGCCCCTACCTACAATATTTTAGACATAAAACAAACACCCATGTACCCACCACCCGGTTTAAGAAATAGCAACATTACTATTACTGTTGAAACCCTAGCGTCTTATCACTCCTCAATTGCATTCTGCCCCCTGGGGGCGTGCACCCAGGATCATAGATTGGTGACAATCATTTCCATGCATCTTTAGAAACACAGAGTTGCTTTTGACTGACAGTAAGGAATTTCTGAGCTTGATTCTTGACAAGGAAACGTACCAGGAGGTGGGGATTAAAGGTGGAGGTGTAGCTTGAACTGGGTCTCTTTTGCAAGTAAATTATGCCGAAATAATTCAGACACAGAAAGGCATATAGAATGAGAGAAGGAACCCCTGCCCTGCTCAGGAAATGCAACATTAAAAATGATCCCTAGGGTTTTCCTCCCTGATGGAATTCTTCCAGATGAAACACCCACCTGAATTTGGAGCTTATCCCTTGGAGCTGAATCTTGGGGTAGAAATCAGGGGCTCGAGTCAGCTGTGGGTGGGAAAGGACATCAGTAGCAGAGAGAACAGCAGGGCAGGGGCTCAGAGGAACGAGTTCAGGAAGTGGATGTTGGGCCTGGCTGGCAAGTTGGGGAGGAGGGTTGGGGAGCTTGGGGAGGTAGATAAGCAGCCATCCCTGCCCTCCTTGGGGACCTCCGTTTTGAATTTCCCTCTATCATTGCCCTAATCACACGGAATCCTAATTATTTGTTAGCATGACTCTGAGATCCTAAGGGTAGGGACCCTATTAATCATCCTTGCCACCCCAGCATCTGACACAATGGCTGGCACAAATTTTTTTTTTATCAAGTATTAAATTGGTTAAATGAGTGAATGAGTAGCTGTTGAATTGATTTCATCCTGCCTTGTGGGGTGGGGAGCTGCGGGTGGCAAGAAGACAGTCGGAATGGGAATGTTTTTGAAGAGAATCATCATTTTCCTACGTAAAGTGCAGGATGCCACTGCCTTCATCCATGCTGGCAAGCAGAGACCTCGCTTCTTAATGCCGATCAGTAAGGGTGAAGATCTGCTGTGTAGACAGGTGTGTGATGATGCCACGGATGACCGGATGGGCTTCTGGCAGCTTCAGCCACATCAGTGTCATTTGAAACCCTTTGAACTATTCGCTCTGGTTGGAGGGAAGTGAATAATCAGCCTCCCGTAGGATTGGACCTATTTCTCTTCCTTAAAAACAACCCTCCAAGCCTTCAAGCCCCTGCCCGTGTGCTTGCTATGCTGTTAAGTCTGCTTACTGCTACCCTGGCAGCCCATCGTTTTGCATTCCTAGAAGCCCCTCTCGGGGCTGGGCATGCTTGGGTGGGTTTTGAGTGGTGAGAAGTGCTGTTGTTGGAGGCTGCATTCCACACAGGGCCTAACAAACAGAGAGACTGCCTCTGCAATTAGTAGCATCTCTTTGCTTGCAAAGAATTCATGTGCTGAAGGCTGTTTGTTTATTCTCTTGCCCCAGCCAGATGTGCTCCACAATCCTGTTTTAACCAAACCTTACAAAGCCCCCTTTTCTGTCCCACGGAGAGGACAAGTGTGCTAATATAAAAAAAGACGAAAGCATCAAGCAATCATACAGATACGTCTTAAAAGGTTTCAGGTAAAGAGCAGGTTATGAACAGATTTTGGCAGGGTGATTCATAGAAATTTAGGCTACCGGATTCTGAATTTGCACAGCGCTGATTAATGAAGTCGTTTTGTGCCTTGCTTCTCTGTTCCCTGTAATTCAGTTCAGATACACAGAGTGCTGAGTAAGGCTGGGGGCTCCTCTGTTGCTGCCCCTCCACAGGTGCCCCCCAACTTGTGGCAGGGTGGGGAGGGGTGGGGCGGGGCGGGCGCTGGGCTTGGGATTTGGTGTGGGAAGACTTGACATGAACCCTGGCTCTGAGGCTTTTACAGGCCCAGTGACCTTCCCCAAACATTTATTGAGCACCAAGGCTCACCAAGGCTGGCGCTGGAAAGACAAAGATAAATCAGACATAATTTCTTCGTTTTCCTGCTTTTTTTTTTTTTAAACACTGAGGAGTATTTTTGTTTTTTATTATTTTTTATTTATTTTTTATTTTTTATTTATTTTTAAAGATTTTATTTTTATTTATTCATGAGAGACAGAGAGAGAGAGAGAAGCAGAGGGAGAAGCAGGCTCCCTGCTGAGCAGGGAGCCCGATGCGGGACTCGATCCCAGGACCCTGGGATCATGACCTGAGCCGAAGGCAGACGCTTAACCATCTGAGCCCCCCAGGCGCCCTATTTTTTATTTATTTTTTAGAGCGAGAGAGAGGGACAGAATCCTAAGTAGGTTCCACGCTCAACGTGGAGCCCGACGCGGGGCTTGGCGTCATTACCCTGAGGTTGTGACCTGAGCTGAAATCAAGAGTCGGATGCTTAACTGACTCAGCCACCCAGGCGACCTGAGAAGTATTTTTAACTATAAATATGTCAGGCAATCAGAAAAGTATAAAGTAATAAGAATAATAAAATGAATAGCTGTGATAAGAACCACCTGGTTTAAGAAAACTAGAAAAACATGTGATGTCCCTCGTGCTTATTTCAAACCCCTCTCTCCCACTAAAATGGTACCTCTGTTCTGCATTTGGTATTTATCATCCCCCTGTATGTCTGCTCTTTGTACTCCCTAGGGATGTATGCTTAAATAATATGTAGTGGTTAAGCAGTTTTGTTTGGTAAGTTTATTTATTTATTTTTTTTTAGTAACCTCTACACCCAATGTGGGGCTCGAACTCACAACCTTGAGACCAAGAGTTGCATGCTGTACAGACTGAGTCAGCCAGGCGCCCCTGTAGTGGTAGGCACTTTTTAAAATTTCTGTGGGGGCACCTAGCTGGCTTAGTCGGTGGAGTGTATGACTCTTGATCTTGGGGTCGTGAATTTGAACCCCATGTTGGGCATAAGGATAACCTAAAAACATTTGTTTATTTTTTAAAAAAGGTTTTATTTGTTTATTTGAGAGAGAGAGAGAATGAGAGAGAGAGCACGAGCACTGGGGGGGGGGAAGGGGCAGAGGGAGAGGGAGAAGCAGACCCCTGCTGAGCAGGGAGCTCAGCTCAGGGCTCCATCCCAGGACCCTAAGATCATGACCTGAGCTGAAGGAGACACTTAACCAATTGAGACACCCAGGCACCCCCCTAAAAACTTTTAAAAAGTAAATAAATAAAATTTCTATGAATCATACAACCCAAATATTTTAATCACTTGCTTTTGTCAAAAACACTTTAAGATTTATGTGATACAAGTCATTCAATTCATTTGTCTTTTTTTACATTAGTGTAAACCTTTTATTGAAGTATAACATTTAATACAAGTGCATAAATCGTAAGTGTACAGCCTAATAAATTTTTACAAAGTCGAAACATCTGTGTAACCACACCCAACAAAGAACCAGAACACTATCAGGGCACCTGGGTGGCTCAGTTGGTTGAGTGACTGCTTTCGGCTCAGGTCATGATCCTGGGGTCCCGGGATCGAGTCCCATGTCAGGCTCCCTGCTCAGCAGGGAGTCTGCTTCTCCCTCTGCCCCTCCCCCCTCTCATGTGCTCTCTCTCTCTCTCTCTCTCTCAAATAAATAAAATCATTAAAAAAATTAAAAAAAAAGAACCAGAACACTATCAGCTTCCAGAACTCCCTAAACCTCATTTTTTATCACCAAGAGTACCCTCTATCCCGACTTCTAACATAGATCAGTTGGCTGGTTGGCACTTTGTATGAAAATAAAGGTGCTATGTGTACCTCTCTTTTGCTTGATTTCTTTCCCTCAACATTGTGTCTCTGAGGTATATCTGTGTTGTTATGAGTAGGAGTAGCTCATTATTTTCCATCGCTGTATAGTATTCCATTGCATGAATTTACTAAAGTGTATTAATTCATTCTGCTGTTGCTACTGGACATTTGGGTTGTTTCCAGTTTGGGGTTATCATGATCAGTGCTGCTATGAAAATTATTTTCCGTGTCTTTTGATGTACACATGCACAAGTTCCTCTTGGTCGTATATCTAGGAGTGAAACTGTCAGGTGGTACTGAATGCATATATTCAGCTGTAACAGGAACTGCTAAACTTTTCTACCAATTGCCTATGAGAGTTCCTTTGCTCCACATCCATCATCCATTCTGGTGGGGATGGGCTTGCTTTCTCTTTCTTTCTTTCTTTCTTTCTTTCTTTCTTTCTTTCTTTCTTTCTTTCTTTCTTTCTTTCTTTCTTTCAAGGTTTATTTATTTATCATTTGACGGAGAGAGAGAGTGCAGTGGGGGGTAGAGGGAGGGGGAGAGAGAGAATCTCAAGCAGACTCCCTGCTGAGCACAGAGCCTGATGTCGGGCTCGATCCCATGACCCTGAGATCATGACCTGAGCTGAAATCAAGAGCCAGATGCTCGAGGAATGGGCCACCCATGCGCCCCAGGGCTTCTCTTTTTAAAGTTAAACCTCTACTAGGCACTTTATAGACCTCTTCTTATTTTCCCATCAGATCCCACCCATGAGGAAGGTATTGCCATTAACTCTGTTTTACAAATTAGAAAACTGATCTTGAAGAAGTTAAGAAACTTCCTCAAGGCTGCCCAGCGAAGGCTAGAGCAGGGCCCCCAGGCTTCACTGTCTCTAGCCGCTGTGGTCTGGAGTCCTGTCTGGTAGGGGTGGGGGGGACCCACAAAAACACATCCCTGGAAGCTGGTGAGGCACATGCTATAACTACACTGTGCGAGGTACAGTGGTGGCCCCAGAGCTAAAGGAGGTCGGTCCCACTGGCTGAGTCAGAAGGAGCCACAGCGGAGCACTGCATTGAACTGGATCATTGGACAAGTCAGCTTAGACGAACAGTGCCCATCTCCAGGGGTCCTAGTGAGGATTTAAGGTGTGGCATCAGGGAAAGCTCCTGGTACCTTGCACAAAGCTGGTGTGCAGTGGAGGGTTGTTGAAGAAGTTAGTGAACATGGAGGATTGGGAGAGTTTCACACAGTTATGGTCCTTCCTGGAACCAGGGGGATGGACAAAATGACCTCTGTAGGCCCCTTTCATCCTGAGTCTGGGAAGGCCAGGAGAGAACTGGAGTAAAGGGCCAGCTCCACCATCCCAGGCAGGGAAGACTCCCCCCAACCCCACCTCCCCAGCGCATCCCATTCTACTGTAGGGGGGCTGTGTGAGAGCAACTCCCTCCCTCCCTCCCTCCCTCCCTTCCTTCCTTCCTTCCTTCCTTCCTTCCTTCCTCCCTCCCTCCCTCCCTCCTTCCCTCTCTTCCTTCCTTTCTTCCTTGTTTTAAAATTTATTTTAGTAATCTCTACATCCCATGTGGGGCTCCAACTTAAGACCCTGAGATCAAGAGTCACAGTCTCCTCCAACTGAGCCAGCCAGGCAGCGGGAGAGCAACTCCTTTCTACCCAGGAAGAAAAAACACCACAGGGCCTCTCCCTACCCTCCTCAGCACCCTGTTACCCCCTCCCTAGCTATCTCCATCCAGATTCCCCGACCTGCAGAAGGAACTGGAGTCTAGCAGCAACTACTTCTTGAGAAAGGCCCAGGCAAGCTGGGGATGGGTCAGGGAGGGGTGTGTTTGTTTTGAAAGCCTGGGGCTGCTCCAGAGTGGGAGGAGGGGGAGGAGGAAGAGGGGGAGGAGGGGGAGGAGGGGGAGGAGGAGGGAGAGGAGGGAAAGGAGGAGGAGGAGGGAGTGAACGGGTGGGGGAGGGGTAGAAAGAAGAAAGGATGGGGCAGAGAAGAGGGAAGATGAATTTGCTACTCAGACTCTAGGGCCAAGGACTGAAGCCTCTTCCTCCTCAGCCCCTCCCTTCCTCCACCAGGCGTCATCCTAGGGAGTCGTTTTGGGGCATCCACGGTGGCGGAGGGGGTGCGGGGAAGCTGAAGCCTGGGAGTGGGAAGTTAGACCCCGGCAAGGACGAGCGAGGCTGCTTACAGACCCCGGTGGGCCGAGCTCTGGAAGACACCCCGTGGGCTCACCATCTCCGGGGCCCGGCTGAGCCTCTGCAGGGTCTGCCGGAGCTGGCTCAACAGCGGCACCTGCTGGCCGGGGCCCTCCGCGCGGGGCGGGGCTCCCCCTCCGCCCCGGGAGCCCAGCGGGTGAGTCACTCGGGCTTGGGGCCTCGGCTGCCTCAGCTGTCAGGTCAGAAAATGTCGGGGGCGAGGAATGTCCCCAAGCGGCGGCCTCGGCTCTTCCAGTCACCACCTGTGCCCCTAATTCTGCCCTGTAGACCCAGGACCCCGACCGAGGGTCTGCCCTGGGCCAATCCAGGGCCAGTGCTGGGGAAGAGCAGGATAAATGTCCCTAACTTCAGAGCGCCTGGTCTGGGTAGAGGTTTTCTTTTTGGTTTTTGTGTGTGTGTGTGTGTGTGTGTGTGTGTGTGTGTGTTTTAACTTTTTATTTGGAAAAATTTCAAGCTTACAGGAGAGTTGCAAGAACTATACAAAGATCCTCCACGTACCACTTACCCAGTTGCTAAAATATACCATATACCAAAATATCCATATACCATCACCAGTTGTTAAAATTTCGTCCTATTTTCTTCCTCTGTCACTCTGTGTGTGTGTGTGTGTGTGTGTGTATTTTTTTCCCTCCTGAACTGAGAGTGGCCACCATTATGCTCATTTGCTCATAAGTACTTCAGCCGCTATTTCCTAAGAACAAGGGCATTCTCTTGCACAACCACAGTAGACTTTTCAATTTTGGGAAATTTAACATTGATATACACTTGTAACTAATCTACTGTCCATATTCCAATGTGATCAATTGATTCAATAAGGGTCCCTTAGAGCATTTAGTGTAGGATCCAGACTAGGATCCCATATTACATTTCTTTAAACTTCTTCAGTCTGGAGAAATTCCTTATTTTTTTTCCATCTTTCACAATTTTTCAGAGTAGAGCTCCCCCCCCCGCCACCCCGTTTCTTTTAATTGAGTGCTCCTCAGTTTGGGTTTGTCTGGTGTTTCCTTATGTGTAGATTCAGGCCACACGTCCTTGTTGGAAATACTACATAAGCAATATTATGTTCTTGGGGATGAGGGTCTCCACCTTAAGGGGTTTATGGAACTCCTGAATCTCTAAGGACTAACCCCTGGAGTTATCTGTAAAAACTCCAATCAGATTCTCAACACAGGTTAAGAATGACACTCTTAATTATATGTGTGTTTTCTTTCTGTTGATGATAGGCTTAGGCTCTGCCTCTTTTTCTCCCCTTCTCTCCCTCCTGCCTCCAAACTTCGCCTTTGAAATTCAGCAGCTCCTGTTGAAAGCATTATTCTTTTTGAAGGCCACTAGGAACATCCTACTTGTCCAACATCTTCTTGTCCTGACCCTCTTGACTGCCTCACAGGGCCTGGGACTCACTCTCCTTCCTCCCTGAAACCTCCCAGAGCTGAGCTTCCTCAGTCTCCACCCAGCCTCCCTTACCAGCAAATGACAGAATGCTAGCTGGTGCCTGCTGGGTGCTCTGGGAGTCGACTCTGCAGAAGGCAGTTTATCTGGGGAAATCTGCAGGTCCTGGTTTTTCTTGTGGCCTCCTGAAACCTCAGGGGAGGCATCCTCCCAGTTGTGATCCACAGATGGGTCTCCAGACTTGTTTACCGCCATGGGAGAGCTCAGCCTTCTTCTTCTTTTTTTAAAAGTAGGCTCCACACCCAGCGTGGAGGGGCTTGAACTCACGACCCTGAGATCAAGACCTGAGCTGAGATCAACAGTCAGACGCCTAACCCACTAAGCCACCCAGGTGCCCCAGAGCTCAGCCTTCTAGTGGCTTCCACATCCATTTTTTTCTTCACCCACTTAGTAGTGCAGCCCTGAATCTCCACTCTCCTGTTTGGACTGGCCCTGTGGATGCCTTTCAGCTTCTAAGAATCGCAAATGGAACTGTTTACTTCTCTTCTAATCTATAACATTGTCCCTGTGCCCTATTGTGACTCACCTGCTCTCTGTCACCTGCGCTCCAAGCATGAGCTATTTTTCACCCTTACATCAAAGCCATATCTTTCCTCTAAAAGATATCTCCCTTCCCTCTCCTCTGCTTCTCTCTCCTGGTCTGTTGTTTTGTTTTTAAGGCTGCAACTGGTCTTCAGTTTTACCATCTCTTTCTGATGTGCCCAGCTGGTCCTGTCTCTCCGGCTCCACCTGATCCCATCAACTACCAGGCTTGAGTCTCATAACATTAGCTTGGCCCCCGCACCTTGAGAGGCTTGGCGGTGGATCCTTCCAGACTCCCATCCTCCCCCTTCCAGGTCCACGCCCTGCATTCCAGTCATACCCAATCTGTTGTGTTTCTCCCAACAGATCATTGCCACTGGACTTTTGCACATGCTTTCTCTCTCTGGATGGCCATTCACCACCCTTTTTCTATCCCCTCCCACTACTTTGGTCAAATGCTCTAATGTCACCCTCTCTGTGAAGACTTCCTGACATCCTCTGGCAGTTCTCCCTTTACATCTGGGAAAGAGGGGTCCAGCTCTGGCCTCCTCCAGCTGTATCCCTCCCCAGAAGGTGAGGAGCCCACTGGAAGCATCGCTTCACCTTCTAGACCAGCGCTGTCCAGTGGCATTTTCTGTGATAATGGAAATGTTCTCTGTCTGCACTGTCCAATATGGTAGCCACTAGCCACATGTGGCTATTGAGCACTTGGAATGTGGCTCACTGTTACTTAGGAACTGACTTTTTATCTTTTTTTAAGATTATTTATTTATGGGGCGCCTGGGTGGCTCAGTCATTAAGTGTCTGCCTTAGGCTCAGGTCCTGATCCCAGGGTCCTGGGATCGAGCCTCACGTCGGGCTCCCTGCTCCGCGGGGAAGCCTGCTTCTCCCTCTCCCACTCCCCCTGCTTGTGTTCCCTCTCTTGCTGTGTCTCTCTCTGTCAAATAAATAAATAAAATCTTTAAAAAAATTATTTATTTATTTGTCAGAGAGAGAGGGAGAGCACAAGCAGGGGGAGTGGCAGGCAGAGGGAGAAGCAGGCGCCCCGCTGAGCAGGGAGCCCGATGTGGGACTCGATCCCAGGACCCTGGGTATCATGACCTGAGCCGAAGGCAGACACCCAACTGACTGAGCCACCCAGGCGTCCCGGAACTGACTTTTAAAATTTTATTTATTTTTTTAAAGATTTTATTTCTTTATTTGACGGAGAGAGACACAGCGAGAGAGGGAACACAAGCAGGGGGAGTGGGAGAGGGAGAAGCAGGCTTCCCGCTGAGCAGAGGGGCCAGTGTGGGGCTCGATCCCAGGACCCCGGGATCATGACCTGAGCTGAAGGCAGACACTTAACAACTGAGCCACCCAGGCGCCCCTAAAATTTTATTTAATTTTAAATAATTTAAATAAAAATTTAAGTAGTTGTATGTGGCTAGAGGCTACCATTTTGAGAGAGCACAGAACTTGACCATGCCTGGGGTCTTGGGGTTCCCTGCCCAGAGTGCCCCAAGCCCTGTTTGCAGGGCTTGCACAGGCTATGTCCCAGGTTTATTCTTCTAAGGGCAGACCATACAGTTGGTGTGTATAGGTGGGTAAGGGCGCTGTTTAAGGGGGTGTGGGTGGGGCTTGATATGTGGCCCTGTGTGTGAGCGCGCGCGCGCGCGCGCGCATGCGCGTCACTAGCTCTTCTTCATGCAGGACAGAGCCTGGGGTGGGAAGGGAAGGGGACACTCTCCCTGAACTGTCACATTCCAGTGCATAGTCCTAGAATGTTTTTTTTTTTTTTTTAAAGTAGGCCCCATCCCCAACACAGGACTCGAACTCGTGACCCCTAGATCAAGAGTCGCATGCTCCACTGACTGAGCCAGCCAGGAGCCCCAGTCCTGGAATTTTTTATTTGAACCTGGGTTTTCGGGTCCTCGGGTATATTCTTCTTACTAGAGTAAGAAGATAAGATTTATTGGGGCACCTGGGTGGCTCAGTCGTTACGCATCTGCCTTCGGCTCAGGACATGGTCCCAGGGTCCTGGGATCAAGGCCCGCATCTGACTCCCTGCTCCACAGGAAGCCTGCTTCCCCCTCTCCCACTCCCCCTGCTTGTGTTCCCTCTCTCGCTGTGTCTCTCTCTCTGTCAAAATAAGTAAATAAATAAATAAAATCTTAAAAAAAAAAGAAGATAAGATTTATTTATTTGTTGTGTTGGCTTGGTTTATAACTTTTAAATATTTAGATGAATTAGATAACCTGGAAGAAATGGGTGCATTCCTAGAGATGTATCAACTACCAAAATTGAACCGGGAAGAAATAGAAAACCTGAACAGACCTATAACCACTAAGGAAATTGAAGCAGTCATCAAAAATCTCCCAACAAACAAAAGCCCAGGGCCAGATGGCTTCCCGGGGGAATTCTATCAGACATTTAAAGAAGAATTAATACCCATTCTCCTGAAACTGTTCCAAAAAATAGAAATGGAAGGAAAACTTCCAAACTCATTTTATGAGGCCACTATTACCTTGATCCCAAAACCAGACAAAGACCCCATCAAAAAGGAGAACTACAGACGAATATCCTTGATGAACATGGATGAAAAATTCTCACCAAAATACTAGCCAATAGGGTCCAACAGTACATTAAAAGGATTATTCACCATGACCAAGTGGGATTTATCCCTGGGCTGCAAGGCTGGTTCAACATCCGCAAATCAATCAACGTGATACAATACATTAACAAAAGAAAGAACAAGAATCATATGATCCTCTCAATAGATGCAGAAAAAGCATTTGACAAAGTACAGCATCCTTTCTTGATCAAAACTCTTCAGAGTATAGGGACAGTGGGTACATACCTCAATATCATAAAAGCCATCTATGAAAAACCTACAGCCAATATCATTCTCAATGGGGAAAAACTGAGAGCTTTTCCCCTAAGGTCAGGAACACGGCAGGGATGTCCACTATCACCACTGCTATTCAACATAGTATTAGAAGTCCTAGCCATGGGCTCCTGGGTGGCTCAGATGGTTAAGCGTCTGCCTTCGGCTCAGGTCATGATCCCAGAGTCCTGGGATCGAGTCCCACATCGGGCTCCCTGCTGCTTGGGAGCCTGCTTCTCCCTCTGCCTCTCTCTGTCTCTCATGAATAAATAAATAAAATCTTAAAAAAAAAAAAAGAAGTCCTAGCCACAGCAATCAGACAACAAAAAGAAATCAAAGGCATCCAAATCGGCAAAGAGGAAGTCAAACTCTCACTCTTTGCAGATGATATGATACTTTATGTGGAAAACCCCAAAGACTCCACCCCAAAACTGCTAGAACTCATACAGGAATTCAGTCAAGTAGCAGGCTATAAAATCAATGCACAGAAATCAGTGGCATTCCTATACACCAACAACAAGACAGAAGAGAGAGAAATTAAGGAGTCGATCCCATTTACAATTGCACCCAAAACCATAAGATACCTAGGAATAAATTTAACCAAAGAGGCAAAGGATCTGTACTCAGAAAACTATAAAATACTCATGAAAGAAATTGAAGAAGACACAAAGAAATGGAAACACGTTCCATGCTCATGGATTGGAAGAACAAACATTGTGAAGATGTCAATGCTACCTAGAGCAATCTACACATTCAATGCAATCCCCATCAAAATACCATCCACTTTTTTCAAAGAAATGGAACAAATAATC
>NW_027397164.1:1447105-1466486 GCF_003265705.2 Callorhinus ursinus
TGGAACTGGAGGGTGTTATGCTGAGTGAAATAAGTCAATCAGAGAAAGACATGTATCATATGACCTCACTGATATGAGGAATTCTTAATCTCAGGAAACAAACTGAGTGTTGCTGAGTGGTGGGGGGTGGGAGGGATGGGGTGGTTGGGTGATAGACATTGGGGAGGGTATGTGCTATGGTGAGCGCTGTGAATTGTGCAAGACTGTTGAATCATAGATCTGTACTTCTGAAACAAATAATGCAACATATGTTAAGAAAAAAAAAAAAGAAGAAGATAGCAGGAGGGGAAGAATGAAGGGGAGTAAGTCGGAGGGGGAGACGAACCACGAGAGATGATGGACTCTGAAAAACAAACTGAGGGTTCTAGAGGGGATGGGGGTGGGGGGATGGGTTAGCCCGGTGATGGGTATTAAGGAGGGCACGTTCTGCGTGGAGCACTGGGTGTTATGCACAAACAATGAATCATGGAACACTACATCAAGAACTAATGATGTAATGTATGGTGATTAACATAACAATAAAAAATTAAAAAAACATTTAGATGAATTGTAAGTGGGCTCTAGTTGATTTCTGGCCCTTGACCCACAAATTTCAGGAGTGGGTTTTTTTTTGTTTGTTTGTTTTTTAAGATTTATTTATTTATTGGGGCACCTGGGTGGCCCAGTTCATTGTCTGCCTTCAGCTCAGGTCATGATCTTAGGGTCCTGGGATAGAGCCCCGCATTGGGCTCCCTGCTGAGCAGGGAGTCTGCTTCTCCTTTCCCACTGCTCCTCCCCCTGCTCGTGCTCTCTCTCTTTCACATAAATGAGTAAATAAATCTTTATTTTTTATTTTTTTAAAGATTTTATTTATTTATTTGAGAGAGAGAATGAGAGAGAGAGCACATGAGAGAGGGGAGGGTCAGAGGGAGAAGCAGACTCCCCGCCGAGCAGGGAGCCCGACGTGGGACTCGATTCCGGGACTCCAGGATCATGACCCGAGCCGAAGGCAGTCGCTTAACCAACTGAGCCACCCAGGCGCCCAATCCCCAAATTTTAAAAAAAAAAAAAAAAAAAAAAGATTTATTTATTTATTTTAGAGAGAGAAAGCGTGTGCATGGGGGCGGTGGGAGGGGCAGAGTGAGAGGGAGAAGCATACTCCCGCCTGAGCAGGGAGCCTGATGCGGGACTTGTGGGACTTAAGGAGGGGGGCCTCCATCCCACAACCTTGAGATCATGACCCTGAGATCATGAATGGAGCGGAAATCAAGAGTCGGATGCTTAACCGACTGAGCCACCCAGACGCCCCTCAGAAGTGGGTTTAAGGTTAGTTTCTTCACTAACTAACCCTCTGGCACACAGAACCTCCCCTCACGCCCCCCACTGTAGGCTGTCAGCTCTTCCCAGGCAGGCCTGGGTCTAATTCCAATGTAATCGAATTAGAGAATTCTATTCTACCAATTCTGGTGCCTGGTACACTGTTGGCCCACCATAAATCATCATTGGATAATGAGTAAAGAGATTTCGCAGCTTGCCCAAGGTCTTGGCTTTCATTACAGTGGCCGGTGGGTCAGCTGGCTGGCCAGGAGGGGGTCCTTCGAGAGCTAGCTGTCTCTGCTACAGGGAAAACGGCCAGGGGAGCTAGGCCCCCAGACGTGGAGTTCCTTTCTCTGCTCTGACATTTTCTTGACCTTGGATGAGTCACTCTCTGAGTCCTGGTCTCCCCCTCTGTTAAAAAAAAAAAAAAGCGTCTAATAACACCAACCACAGTGTGTTACCATGACGATCAAAGTAGAGGAGACCCTCTCACAGGCCCAATGCCTGGTATTCATCAGGTCTTCCATGAATGCCCCTTTAGTCAACACTTACTGTGTGCCAGGTCCAGGCTCCATTCCCCATTGTAGGTGCCCCCTAGCCCTGATGGGCCTGGGTGCTCCCAGTGGCTCCCTCAGCCCACCCTCCCTCTTAGCTCAGCAGCTCTGGGCCCTGGTGCACCACCTTCCACATGGCTGGTGGCTGGCTGGGGCCTCGTCTGCCCTAGTTTGTGCGGGCTTCAAAAACGAAAGACCACATTTTTCACTTTGGGTGGGCTAGCAGAGCTGGCTGAGACAGACAGACCGACTGACCAATGAAGGTGACAACTGTGGTTTGTGGCCTCTCAGATCAGACAGACACTCTAAAGCTTGAGAGGGGACCCAATACCTTCTTGGCAGACTGTTCGATGTTAACCAAAAGGCTTGTCCCCACCTCCCTCCCTCAGGGGCAGCAGGAAAAGTGAGAGGGCCAACGTGGGTTTAAATCCTGGCTGTGCCATTTTCTAACTGAATGATGTGAGTTGTCCCACCGGTGGCAGCCTCAGCGGCCTCATTAGGGAAATAGGACCAGAATAATCCTTCACTCACAGGGTTGTTGTTTGTAACTCATCCTTTGGGTTTCCTCTTCCCAG
The DNA here is from genome assembly GCF_003265705.2 of Callorhinus ursinus. Classification (NCBI taxonomy): domain Eukaryota; kingdom Metazoa; phylum Chordata; class Mammalia; order Carnivora; family Otariidae; genus Callorhinus; species Callorhinus ursinus. Next base: position 1,449,531 of record NW_027397164.1, read on the forward strand.
ACTCAGTGTTTACCTCCAAGTCCTTCAATCTTCACCCCTCCTTTGACCTCAGAACTAACTACTGCCACGTTTCTCTCATTAGACACCTCTCACTCCACATAATACTGTTGCGTCTTTATCATCATTCTCCTGCCATTTTTAGGGACCTCTGTGCCAAGGATCTTCTACATAATATTTTTGATATTCTATTCCAAATACGTTCTAATTTCAACTCATGAATTATTCAGAAGTGCATTTTGACACTTTGAAATGCACGCGGTTATCTTTTCTTTTTGTGCTGTCTTTTGATTATTGATTTCTTTTTTTTTAAGATTTTATTTTTAAGTAATCTCTACACCCAACGTGGGGCTCAGACTCACAACCCTTGAGATCAAGAGTTGCATGCTCTTCCAACTGAGCCAGCCAGGCGCCCCTTGATTATTGATTTCTAATTTAATTATATTGCTGTCAGATAATGAGGTCTGTTTGATTGTTTTGAATTGGTCAAGACTTGCCTTGTGATCTAATATGTGGTCACTTTTGTAAATGTGTGCCTGAAAGCAAAAGTGTGTTTGCCGGTTGCTGACTGGAGAAATCAAAGTATTCAATTAAATTAAGCTTGTCAGTTGTATTGTTCAAATCTTCTACACACTTACTGATTTTTTTTAAAGATTTTATTTATTTATTTGACAGAGAGATACACAGCGGGAGAGGGAACACAAGCAGGGGGAGTGGGAGAGGGAGAAGCAGGCTTCCCACGGAGCAGAGAGCCCGATGTGGGGCTCGATCCCAGGACCCTGGGATCATGACCTGAGCCGAAGGCAGACGCTTAACGACTGAGCCACCCAGGCCCCCTGATTTTTTTTTTTTTTTCGGCTTAAACTACCAGTTCCAGAGGGAGGTGATTTAAATCTTCCTTTATATTGGTGGACTTGTCTATGTTTCCCACTATTTCTGTTTATGATTTTGAAGCTATGTTATTAGGTGCATATAACTGTAGAATGGTTATACATTCTTGATAAATTGAGGCAGGCAAGTATCCTAGTGTCTCTCTCAGCATGGTGGGTTTATTTCTTTCATGTTTGTCCAAGGATGTTACCTTTTGGGCACCCTTAACTTTTGAGAGGGGTGGATTGTGTCTGCTCCAACCTCCTACCTTACGAGGTCCCAGCTTTTATCTTGCTCCATTTTGGATTTGTGCCTTTGGGGATTTTCTTTTCTTGCAAGCTTGGCCTTGCATTGAAAATATCACATGTGCGCACGCACACACACACTTTATGTTTTATCTAGCATTTCTAGTTGTTTCGTACCAGAAGGTACCTATAGTCCACCGTATTGCTGGAAATGAAAGTCTCTGTTAGCTCTTAACTTGAAACTTTATTTACTATTTAAAACAATTCTATGAGGGGCGGCTGGGTGGCTCAGTTGGTTAAGCATCTGCCTTTGGCTCACGTCATGATCCCAGGGTCTTCCCATCGATAGAGCCCCACATCAGACTTCCTGCTCCATGGGAAGCCTGCTTCTCCCCCTCCCTCTGCCTGCTACTCGCCCTGCTTGTGTGAGCTCTCTCTCTCTGTCAAATAAATAAATCAAATCTTAAAAAAATAAAATAAAACAATTCTATGAAATCCTATCACCATTTTTTCATAATGAGAAAACTGAGGCTCAGGGGTTTTAGGACTGGATTCAGATCCTAGCTCTGACATTTACCAGCTGGGCGGCCTTGGATAAATCAGTCATTTCAGAGGACACCGAGCCCAGAGGGCACGGCAATAGGGCCTGCCTTGCAGGGCTGCCATCCAGCTCCAAATGACACACAGAAAGTCCCTGCTATGGTGTCCCTGATGCTCGGAAGACATCTGGGACCATTTCACCTGTGATCACTTGGCTTCTTTCCAGTCTTTAGGCCTGGCTGTCTGTAGGGCAGGGCCGAGTGTCTGGTACCAGGGGCTTGTCCTCTCTTCTCTGGGAGACGTTGACAAGGATAGTTCAGTGCTGGAGAGTTACCTGGCGGACCATAAAAGGCACATCTGCTGAGATTCTGATTCTGACGCACTCCTGGGTGTGGGCACGTGAGTCCCACGTGGGACTCTACACGTGGGTACGGCCCGTGAAGGGTTGCCCCTCCCCCTCCCCTGGGCTGTCCTCTGGTAGGTCACCTAGACAGGACAGTAGGGTTGCTTCATCCACCACAAGGTGCCAACAAGAGGGATAGAGTGGCTCTCCTTGGTTAGCAAGCAAATTGCCTTTATTTTACCTTCACTTTCTGAATAGGGAATAAATACATATGGTTCAAAAATCAAAACAGTTTAGAAAGAAATGCATTCGAGAAATCTTGCTTCCACCTCTGCCTTGTCCACCCTGTTTCCCCACACCTCATAGGCGACTTCTTTTGTTACCTTGCTGACATAAATTCAAGCAAATACATTTATTCCTATATCCACCTCCCTTTCTTACACAAAAGGTAACATAACATATATACTGTTTTGCACAGCATTTTTGCTTCCAAATATATCCTGGAGATCTTTCCATATCAAAATCTGACAGGTTCTTTTTTGTTTTTTTACAGCTGCATATTTTTTCATTGTGGAGATGTACTATAGTTTATTTAACCTTTCAATGTCCAGTATAGTAGCCACATGTGGCTATTTACATTGAAATTAATTACAATCAAGTCAAATTTGAAATTCATTTCCTCGGTGGCACTAGCCACATTTCAAGAGCTCGGTATAGCTACCTGTGGCCAGTGGCTATCATGTTGGACAGCACCAACAGAATGGAACATTTCTATCATTGCAGAAAGTTCTATTGGATTGCTGGTTTCACGAATCCCCTAAAGCTGGACACCTGGCTCATTTCCAGTCTCAAGGCGGTTCAGTGATGATACCACCCATGGGGTATCAGGGATGCAGGGATGCAGGAGAGCTAAGTGAGAGCTGCTTTGGGAATGCTGGGCCTTCAACCTCAGATCTCAAAATGTGGGAGGCTCCTGGAAGAGAAGGTCTATTGGGTTTGGGGCAGGGGCTTGACCAGGGCCTGGAAAAGAGAGTAGCCCTAAGGACAGGCTTCCTGCTTAGCTCTAACCCTCCACCCCCTCCCTCCATCCCCGCCAAAATGCAAGCCGGTTTCCTTTCATTCACAATTTAAGTCCTGCACTGCTGATATAGGGACAGAAGAGATACAGTTTCTTCCTTGGAGAAAGAGACAGATTGTTACTTGCCTTGTGACAAAGACTTTCAAATAGGCCTCACCAAACATCAAAAGGCCTTACAATACCTTTAATATAACAGAGTGAAGAGGTGGGAAAACAGGCATCAATTTATAGGGGTTGCAAACTTTTTGAGGGCAATTCCAAATCTATCCAAATTCCCAAAAATCAATCCCAAAGTGCATAACCTTTGACTCAGCACTGTCATATTTATTTATAAATTTGTCTTATGGATACACACATAAGTACCGACAAGTTTATGTACCCAGATATTTCCTGCAGGCACCACTGTCCGTTGCAACAAAAGACTGACACAACGTAAATACCCAGGAGGAGAGTAGTGAAAGAGACTGTGACACATCCATATGATGGAGGACTATGTAGATTTTGTAGAGGCAGATACATTATTAAGTGAAAATAGCAAGGTGCTAAATTGTGGAACACGTGCTACAATTTGTGTTAAACACACACACACACACACACACACACACACTGCTTGTATATGCGCAAAACATCTCTGGAAAGATGTATTAAAACTGTTGTTCTTTTAAACCGAGCACATGTATGTATTACCTTTAAAAAACAATTTTTTTTATTTTTTTATTTTTAAGAGGTACCCACTGAGTAATGGTGAGCAGGCAGAGGGAGGGAGATTCTTGGGGAGACCTGCTCAGTCACCTGAGCTCTGAGTGTCCCCAGTGACTGCACAATTCCTCCATACGAGGTGACAAGGCCACAACAGTCCAGAAATGTCACCCACACTGTGACTCCATCTCCATCACCTCTGGAGGCCTCGCCCTGCTTTGGCTGTCATACCGCCTGCGCCCAGCAGGGGGAAGCACAGACCCACTAAAGCATTGGTTCCAAACTTCACCAAGCATCCCTTCTAGGATTTCCTCCTCTGTGGACACTGATTGGAAAGACACTTCCTGCCAAGCCGACCAAATTTATTAGGTAATAATTGATTAAATTCTCTCCCTTATTTTGTGCCTCCCATTTCTCGTCAGGGTGCACGCGACAGAGTGTAGGCTCGCTAAGCTCGTCATTTTCCACATAAGAGGTTCTACTTAGCCCAACCTTGTTTCCACCAGGCCTTGGGTGGCGGTGGTTGGCCAGAGCATCCCCAGGGGTTGAGGGCTCAGGCTGGCAACTGCTTCATTAGGGGCTCCCCACCCTGCTCAGATTTTCAGCCGCGGGACACAACTCCCACCCTTCTCCTACCCAAAGAAGTAGTTCTGGGCGAGAGGAAGCATGAAAACCTGGCACCAGTCTGACTGGTGGCAGTCACTCCCCCAAATGTGTTTGGAGTCTGTCCCTTGCTAGGGGTGAGCAGCCTATTAATGGGGACTCTTTTCATCAGCCACAGATTCTCCAGGAGTGAGTGCAGTGCTGGGCATACAGCTGGTGTAAATTAAAGGTTTGTTGTTGTTGTTAAATGGAAAGAGACAACCATCGAGGGGACCGGGGACTAAATTCTTTAAAAAGCAAAAAAAAAAAAAGGAGGTCCTAGTTAATCTCAAGGGCAAGAACCCACTGACAAGACTGGACCATCTTCAGCTGAAGGGTCGTAGGCACAGAATGGATCCCCTTCTTAGCATTCCCAAGGAAAATCCTGCTTTGTCTTACCTTATGGGTCCCTGGCTGGGACATGAAATCAGGAACCACATCTCTCTCACCCACCAGAGGTGCTGGTGACCTTGGCGGAAGAAATGCTTAAATCAGGTCGGTCTGGGGGAAGGGACTGTTTCATCCTAGGGCCTTCCTTAAAATAAATTTCCCAGCTCCTGCTTAACTCCTGTCAGTGGTTCTGGATGTGTGTGTGTGGGGGGGGGGGGGGCGCGCAGAGGGAAGAGAGGGCTCTAAGGGGAAGGGATACTTATGGCCTCTGGCCTGACCTGGAGGAAATCCAGGGCTCCTTTAGTGGGCCCTCCCTCCTCAATGTCTTAGAAGTGCAGGGAGGGGCAATTGGGGATCTCTACAAATTAAACGGGGAACAAAAGGAGCAACTGAGAGGTTGGAGATTATGTCTCAGACCTGGGGATCTATAGCCCTCCCAATACTCGCTCACCTTTCTGGACCACCCTGGATGAGAGGGGCAGTGGGGGCTCGGACAGCAGCCCCAACGCAGTGTGGATTTTGAGAGTCCTCTCTGCCCCTTATTAGTTGTGTGCCCTTGGGCAAGTCACTTAACCACAGTGAGCCTCAGTTTTCCCATCTCTAAATGAAGATATCAACACCTACCTTCCCTGGTCATTGTCGCGGGATGAATGAAAGAAGACCTCTGGAAGCATTTCTGTAATTGCTAGACTTCAGGGATTATTATTCGCCAAGGTGAGAGGCCACCCTAGGTCCCTGGAGGTGACAGCGTCAAGGAGATAATTTTTTTTTTTTTCCTCCTCTGCGGTGCCTGCTCCTTTCTCAGCCTGGATATGCTGGCTTTAATCCTCTGTTCCCCAACCCCCGTGCTTCTCCTTGAGACCGCCTTGGTGGTCTCCAGATTCTGGCACCTTGGCCTTTTCCCATAGACGCTCCCATTCTACGACCCTGAGGATGTCGGCATGCGCGCAGAGTTGGTCCAGGTTGGGACAGGTCGTGGGGCTCTCCGCTGGCCTGAATGTGCGGCCCCCGCCCTGCTTTGGGGTTCTCATTTGCAGATGGTTCCCTCTGGTCCTCAGCTCCTCTCTGGACTAAACAGAGGAGGACAGAAACAAGGGGTGGGGGGCCTGGAAGGGGGTTCCCACCTTCTCAGTCGGGAATCCGAGAGGGGAGCCCAGCCTTTGCGCCCCAACGCCGCACCGTCAGGGGTCTCCAAGCCGCGCTCGCAGTTGCTGGCAATCCTCGACAAGGAGGTTTCCCCCTCCCGACTCCCAGGCGGTGACACCGCCCCCCCCCCCGCCTTCCCCACTTCCCCTCACCCAGACCCCGCCGATCCCCGGCTCCGAGGGAGAGCGGGAGCATGCGGTTTTAGGACCCGGAGGCGCCGCCGCGCGCGCCGCCGCCTCTGCCTCGCCTCCGTCGCCTCCCGCTCCGGCAGGTGAAGCGGCGCCCGCCGCCCCCTCTGCGGCAGGTGAAGCGGGTCGGCCGCCCCCTCCCCGCCGCGCCATGGCAGCGGCGGACCCCCGGCCCGCGCCCCGCGCCCGCCCTCTCCCTCCAGCCCGCCCCCCGGGGGCCGGGTGCGTAGCGGCGGCGGCGAAATGCGGTTTGCGCGCTCGGGGAGCGACAGCAGAAGTTAGAAAATCGCCGAGGGGGGAGCCCGCGCCGCAGCTTCCTGCCCCCGGCCCAGCCCTCTGGCCCCGGCGGCCTGCAGCCTGACTTCCTCCCCCCACCCCGCAGCTCGCCGCCCGGCTCCTCGGACGGGGCCGCCCCGATGGGACGCCGCGCCCCGGCCCTCGCGCGCCGCTGAGCCGAGCGCCGCCGAGCCGAGCCCGCGCCGCCGCCGCCCGCCGCTGCCCTGCTCGCCCCCCCGCCCCGCAATCCCCCCCAGGCCCGGAGCCGCGTCCCCGGTCCCCCGGAAAGCTGGATTTCCGAGGCTGGAGGCGCCTGGCCGACTGGGTGGGGACCACCATGGGCAACGCGGCCGGCAGCGCGGAGCAGCCCGCGGGCCCCGCCGCGCCGGCCCCCAAGCAGCCCGCGGCGCCCAAGCAGCCGATGCCCGCGGCCCGGGAGCTGGAGGAGAGGTTTAACCGGGTTCTGGTGAGTGTGACCCGCCGCGCGCTGGGCGCGGGCGGGGGGCGCCAGGGGCTCGGCACGCGTCCCCGCCCCCGGGGGCTCAGGTACCGCTTGGAGATACCCGGCCCAGTGGCTGCCCCTACAGAGAGGGTGGGAGTGACAGTGGCTTCTTTCAGAGTGACTTAGCACTCTCCCCCCCAAAACTTTCTTCTGCAGTCGCCCAGTCTGCCTCCCCAAGACACCCCTTTCCCCGGCGCTCCTGGGTCTACAGGTCTAAACAAAAATGTCCTGCGAGGAAGTTGGGAGCCCGGCACTCAAGGGGGCCCTGGGGCATCCCCTTCCATACTGCACGCAGGCCCAGCCATGGGGCGCAGGTCTGGAGCATCTGCTTGTGTCTCAGGGCCAAAGATGGAAGGGTTACATTTTAACGTCCTGGGAGCTGGAGACCGAGTTCAGGTGTTTGGTCCTGATTCGTTCGTGCCTGGGCTGCTGGGAGCTGGGTCCTCAGATCATGCGGAGGGAGTGTCTGTGCAGGAGAGATTGCCTGTGGGTCCTTATCTTGGACATTTCCTCCAGCTCACTGAAGGGATTAAGGTTAGGAGGGGTGGGGTCAGGATGGGTTGGTCTCTCTGGCTTGGGGTGGTGCAGAATCCTGGAACCCCCCCCACTATCACCTGCTGGAGGAATTGGGGGGCTTGGAGACTAGGCCCCTGGGGAGAGAGCCATCAGCTCAGGCTGAGCCTGGAAGCAGTCAGGATGTGTTTGGGGAGGGGCTCCCGGAGCAAAATCAGGGCTCCCTAAGACCTGGTGGGAGGCAGAAATAGGGAGGGGGAAGGGCCACTCATTCTCACTTCCCTCTTCCTACCTCAGCCCTGTCCCAGGCTTCCTTCTCTAACTAATTGCCTGGTGGCCTGTGTGCTGTCAGCTCCCTTGCTGGACTCTGAGTGACAGGCGAGTGAGGCCGTGCTTTTTCTCAGGGGCACTTTGTAGCCTAAGCAGGCAGGCCCTGCAGGTCTGAGGGAGGGGGCCCAGGGGAGGTGCCGGCAGGCGAGCAATGCTGGCCCGCGGCAGTGCTCAGTCCGGTGTCCCCTCCACCTCCTTGGCATCATTTCCCCTCCCTTGGCCAGTCATTGGGCAGTACTTGCCAGATCCTCTGCATGGCCCCTCATAAGAGTTCCTAGAAATCTTGGCTGCCCCCTCCCAGAAGGAAGGCTAGGAGGGGTTTGGAGGAGCCATCGGGTGGGGTGGGTCTATCCTTGTGAAGGCACCTTGCTTGATTAGGGGAGAGGGAGGGACTCTGAGAGACGCCTCACATGGGGCCAGGCCCTGATTACTCCATCTCTCCACCTGCTTTCCTTTCCCCAAACCCATGGCCTGGTAAAGCTGAGCTGAGCTGAGCAGATGGGGGAGGGGGGGAGAATGAGGAGAGACAGTCTCTGGGGGACCATCTGGGGAGCCTGAGTTGGTGGTGGATCCTTGGACCCCTGCCAGCCTGATGTGGGGGGAGGATATGGGTCTGTCTGTGTTTCCCCCCAAGTGTGTGTCTGTGGACAGGGGTGGGACAGGCCATCAGGGTGAGGTGCGGGCCCCAGTCTGCTCTCTGTTATACACACACTAGTGGGGAGGAGCGGTATGAATAACTCAGACCAGTGGGAAATCCAAAAGTCAAATGGTGAGGTTCTGATGCATGTGTAGTTCTTGATCGCCCTGCTTGTGTTTTGGCCTTAGCTCTGATTGGCTGAGTCTGGTGCTAAGCGCCATGGGAAGTCCCTGAGTACCAGGGCGTGGAGGGCGGAGGCCCAGAGCCGGGTCTTAGAGGGTGTCTTGGTGGAGAAAGCAGCGGTAGCTGGGTAGGAATCTAGGGTTGGCAGCACCCACTGGGGCTCAGCTTTCCCCCCCAGCCCACAGGAACCCCAGTGTGTTTATACTTGGCCTTCTTTCTGGGGAGGGATCGGCCTGTCCCTTGTCCTGTGTGAGCAGAACACACCCCACCCAAGGTTGCTTGGCTAAGAACCTGGCTCCCCTCACTCCCCACCAACAGGGGCATGAGCCCCACCCTGGGGTGACAGCCTCGCCCCCGCCTGCAGCTGCCTGGGCTAAGTACTTGGCTAACCCCACGGGCCTGGTAAGCAATATCGCAGGGCGCGTCTCCATCAGAGCCTGCCTCCATGGCCAGAGCGGAGTCCTGTCCATAGTGAATGTCTACGTGGAGAAGAGCCTCCGACTGCTGAGAGTGATGGGCTCATCACCCGCCAGGAATCCCCGAGTCTTGATGGCAAAAGCATAGCCCCTTTGGATATGGTCACATGGCCCCGGGGGAGCTCTTCCTTTTGCTTAATAGCAGCCATTTGGTCCCTGGTGGGGGGTAGGACCCTGAGACCCCAAATCACTCCTTGGCTCCTGGCTGTGGGACCTGTCTTGTGGGTGAAGGGCGCCCCCACCAAGGCCTACCCCCAGACAGGAGATGGAGCTTGCTCTCCCTTTCCCTGCCGTGACCTTTCTCCCATGCAGGGGTGGGTGGCAGGGGGCTAATTTTCTAAGGAGGCTGTGAGAGAGAGGGGTGCCCCTGCTTAAAATGGGGGTGGGGAGAAAGAGCAGGTTGAGCCGGGGTTTCCTGCTGCTGCCTTAGCAACAGTGGAGGAGCGATGGCTGCCCAGAGACACGGGCCTGCTGTGATGGTGGGAAAACCAGCCCGCCAGACTCCACGCTCTCGCCTCTCCTGTGCCGTGCCCAAGGCTCGTGTCTTCCCAGACCTTCCCCTGGAAGGGTCGGGGTTTGGGATGACAAGGCACTCTTTCCAGGCCTTCCAGAAGTTCCATGCTTACGGCCAGGCATAGGACACCCCTGATCTGTCTGGTCAGGGAGGAGCCTGTGACCTTGGGACCAAGGGACCAAGGGAAGGTGTCCTGGATGTTGTGCTCGAGGCCGAGGGTGATGCTGATCCGTCCACATGGTTCCCAGGCCGAACCATTCGGAAAGGCGTTTGCCTGCTGGGGCCTAGCCCCCTGGGCTGCCCTTAGCATGTGCCCAGGGACGTAGACATTTGGGGAGGCTGTGGGGGGAGGTGAGGACAGCCTCACACAGGGTGTGGATCCTGGAAGTCCTACTTTCAGCTGGACCCCTTCCCCGAACAGCAGAGGTAGACTCCATTGTGTTGGCCAGAGCCCTTCTCTGGGGCGAGGCAGATGAAGTTCGGGGAGGTGTAGCTGTAGGGGTGTTTAGGCCCTGGACCTCTCATCTCTGGGGTGTCTTACATGGAGGATCCCAATGGCGCTGGGGCCGTGTGGGCAGATGATGGCCTGGACAGGTGCTGTGGGGTGAGATTCTTAGCAGGCAGGGCTGGCGCACGCTGACCCTGGAAGCCCAGGGATGTGGTAGGCATGATTCACAGGGACATCTGGGGCCAGTTGGCAAAGAGCTGGGTAAGATGGGCAGGAGCAGGTGGGGTTGCTCTGGGGGCTACCTCTGCACTTTTCCTGGGAGCATGGGGCCCTGGGAGGTGGCTCAGGCCTCCCCGCCTCTGAGGGGGACAAGGGTTACTCGCGGGAAAAGCAGACTAGCTTCCTGAGCTCTGAGGTCATTACGCTGGGGGGTTGGATTTTGTCTTTGCCACTTATTACCTGGGTGACCTTGAGCAAGTTACTTGACCTTTCTTTCTTTCTTTCTTTCTTTTTTTTTTTTTTTTAAGATTTCATTCATTTGACAGAGAGACAGCGAGAGAGGGAACACAAGCAGGGGGAGTGGGAGAGGGAGAAGCAGGCCTCCCGCCAAGCAGGGAGCCCGATGCGGGGCTCGATCCCAGGACCCTGAGATCATGACTGAGCTGAAGGCAGTCGCTTAACCAACTGAGCCACCCAGGCGCCTTCTGTTACTTGACCTTTCTGAACTTCAATTTTCCCCATGGGTAGAAAGAGAATGCTACTGGCCTAGGCTGGCCTCCTAGGATTGTTGAGAGATTAAGTAGAGTTTGCCTGACCCAGAGCAAGTGCTCCAGAAACTCTTCCCAACCATGAGGAAAGGGATGATACCGGAGCAGATAGGGTCCTCTCCATATTGGAGGCCTTCTAGGCCCCTCTGGACTGTGCCTTTCCCCTCTTCCCACCTCCATTACCGAGACCCACAAAGGTTGCCAGTGTCAGCCATCACAGGCCAGGCTGCCCTCGCTGCCATCATGCAGGTCAGCCACAGCGGGGCCTAGGGGCCTAGACCGAAAACTGCCTGGTGGCCGGAAACCACGGGAGGGAGGGCCCACCTCTCGTGGAGGGTGGGGCAGTGGTGGTGTTAACGGTAGCTGTGTGCTCATGGGGAGGGGGTGGGGAGGCCTCCACTTCCCTCTGAGAGACGGTGTGCTGGGGGGGGGTTCCCCAGTGAGTAAGAGCTCAGTGTGGGCAACAACAGGAAGCGTAGGGTGCTGGGTGGCAGGAAATGGGGCTGGCTGTTCCTGGTTCCTCAGACGGGGGACTGGGCCCAGGCTGTCTGCAGAAGACCCCTGGGGGTTCGGGACCCACATTTCTCACTGCCCTCAGTGAGAAGGAAACTGAGTCTTCTTACCAGCTTGCCAGCCAGGTCAGCTTGGGCAAGCGACTTAATCGCTCTCTGCCTCAGTTTCCCATTTGTGAACTGGAGATCATCATACTATTTCCTGTGTAAGCTTCTTTTTGAGGTTTAAATGAGTCAGTAGATAGAAACCACCTGGAATGGCACTTAGCACAGAGTGGACGTTGGGGGGAATGTGTATTGTCAGTGCTGTAATTCTCCCACCGGCTTAGATCAGCTTGGGCAGCCCCTGCTGTCCTGGCTCGCCCCTTGTCCCTGCCATGGGGACCCTTTAAACCCTGATGGGAGAAGCTGTGAGCTTTTTGGGGGTTCTCAGCACCTAATCCTGGGCCAATAACTCCAGAGCCCTCCTCTAAGTCTGGGATTGCCTAGAACTGCCGCAGAAAATCTATGTACTGGAACTTTAAAACGTGAACAAAATGGATTGTGTTTGGAGATGCACTGAGAGCTCTAAAACCAAGGTTGAGGCCTTGGAGAGGGGGGCGGAGGGGAGATGGGTGGGGAAGTGGGGGCTGGGGGGACACTTCCTGGCTTCTGGGCCCATCAGGCTGTGGAGGCCCTGTAGGGCTGGTCTGAGACTGGGCTTGGTACCCAAGTTCAAGGGCATTCTGGGACTCAAAGGGCCAGACGTCATGAGGAGAAGGTGGGCAGGTGGGTTGGGACATAGTCTGAGCTCAAGCTGAAAGTGAAACCAGAGGGTGTGTCTGTGTCCAGATGCAGACGGAGCCCGGCAGTCTCCAGGGAGACCTCTCCAGATGTCAGCACTTGGGGGAGAGTGGGTCAAGGCAGTGCTTGCAAGGGGCTGGTCTTGGGGGAGTGAGGTTGGAGGCCCCTCTTGCCCCTGGAGAGGGAGGGACGGGAGAGGGGAGAATGATCCCCACACATTCTAGCAGGAAAGTTCGGAAATCAGCTCCTTTTCTCTGCCACGCCCTCAAAGATGGATCTTTTCTCTCTCTTCCCCTGACTCAAAGCCTCAAGGGCAACAGGGAAGGGGGGGCTGGAGGGTCAGTTCACTTTTGGCCAAGCCTCAGAGACAGGTCTGTTGGCTCTGGATGTTTTCACAAACTTCTGCTCATCCCACCGGCCCTCACCTCGGGGTCTCCAGTGGACTCCTCCCACCCCCCAATCTGTGAAACGCCTCTGCACAGTGTGCATCACTGGAGAGTATTATTACATCAAAACACAGCTTCTCACTGGGTATTTCCAGGAGCTCTGGGAGCCGCGAGGCAGAAGGGAAGTGTGCCTATTTTCCGGAGGAGGAGGCTGAGGCTCAAGGAGACAGAGGAGTCATCAGGCTAGGTGGGCCCAAAAGCTGGATGTCCTTGACTCCAGCCCTGGCTCTTCCTCCCCCCCACGTCCCCTCACAGGAGGCAGGTGTTTCTCCCCCCGCGCCCCACACCTGGACTTCCCTGTCCTTTCCTGTCCCACGTGAGCCCTGTCCGCCAACCTTCGACTTGTCTCTCAGCCCCCGGCCCCGTGGTACCGCCTCCTCGCTGAGGGCCCTGGGTCTGGGGTCTGCAGCCGTTTCCCAGGAGGGTTTCACTCCACCCTGAGTGAGTGGCATCTTCTGGCTCCTCTCGCGCTCCTTAGGGTACCCGTCTCCCCGGTGGGCACAGCCGAGGAGCAGCTGCTAATTAGTGCTCAGCGCTGTCAGAGCTATTTCTGATTTCCGAGCCTAAATTTAGCCCGTCTGGCAGGCTGGCACGTAGCCCCCGGGGCTTGAGCACACCCAGGTGGGGAAGGGGCAAAGGAGTGGCCTGCCCTCCACCACTGTCGGGGCAGGTGGGCCCCACAGCAGAGGCCTCCCCCTCCCTGGGAGTAACCACTGGGCGGCCCTGGGGGAGTGGGCCAGGGCGCTGGTTCAGAGTCAGCTCTGGGCTCAAAGCCAGCCTGGCTCCCCGCTTCCTGGCTTTGTAACCTTGGGCAGGTCATTAAACTCATCAGTCCTTGCACCTGTAAGATGGGACGGGTGGTGCCGACGGTGGTGGTGAGGGTGTCCCCCCGCGGGGAGGGCTCAGAGCAGAGCATTAGTTAGCATTAGTTGCTGCCTCTAGAAGTGCCACTGGGCCCAGTCCAGGAACCAGATGGGTCCCTGGGGTGGGTGAGGGCCTGGAAAGACCCATGTTGGGAAGCAGCTGTCCCCTGTAAGGCTCAGTGGCTGGGGCTCAGCCACCCCCCTCACTCCTCCTCACCGCCCTTCCCCGCCACCCCCTCTCTCCTCTGAGTCGGCCACAGCTCCAAGTTTCCCTGACATTGGCTGCCTCCCAGCCTCCCCCTTCCCCCTGAGCCTCGCCCCACTTTGCCCTGCCCCACCCTGGATCTCTATGGAGATCCAGGAGAGAGAGAAACAGAGATGGAGAAGGGTCTGGGGGAGGCCTTGCCCTCAGCTCCAAGGCCCTTCCTGGGCGATCGGTCAGTGGTGGCAGGAGCCGTTCTGGCTACTGGCGTCTTGGAGGAGGGCAGCAGATGAGACAGCAGCGGTTTCCTCAATCCAGGGGCTCACTTTCGCAATGGGGAGAAGCATGACGTACCCCCATCCCCAGCTGGCCTGCGGGGGGGGGCGGTGGGTAGGCCGTTTCACCTCTCAAGTGGGGCCCCCGCCGGAAAGCTTGGGCAATGGGGGCTCAGAGCAGCCAGCTTCCTGTTGTCTGGGACTGACCTAAGGCAGTGATTTTGGGGGGTGAGGTCTGGCCAGAGCCCCAGAACTAGGCCCAGCGCCCCGGAGAGGAAGCTGGCTGCAGAGCCTCGGGTGGGTGTGGCGCCCTCTGGGCTCCGGCTCTGGCCTCCTCTCAGGCCCTTGTGACTGAGGCTGTGTGGTGAGCCACCAGAGCTGGTGACAGGGGCTTTCTGACTCTGGGCTGGGGATCCCTGGGGACTCCCACATCCCCAGTGGGACGGAACTCCTTGAGGGCAAGAACTCTTTTGGGGCCTGACGCCTAGGAGACTGTCTTTTAGCCTGGGGTTTACTGAATTGGGGTAGACTGGCGTCATCTTCTGTGTCTATTAGGAAGACACGCCAAGTTCCAGGGGGCCAGGGATCCCCTGGTGCTGGCAGCACCGGGCAGGACCCTACACCCGCCCTGTAAGGGAGAAGCTGGATGGGCACGGCTGTGGCTGGGGGAGGAGGACCAGGCAGAGCACTGCTGACCTTTCTTAGCTCCTGAGGAGAGTCCCAGCCTGGGCCACCAGCACCACAGACCCAGCATGCTGGCTGCCGGCCCCAGTTCCTGTGGCTGGGTGACCTTCCCCAGGAATGCCCCCCCGCCGCCCCTCCAGCCGTGATGCGCCTGCTTGGAGTTCCCTGCGTGTCTGACAAGTTCCCTTGGCTTGTCTCGGTCTCCTCCTTCTAGAAGTGATCAGGAGGGAGGGCGCTGGAGAGGGGTGAGGAGGAGACAGCTGTTTCCACCCTGGCAAGAGGTTTCCTGGTGTTTGTGAGACATTGGTGCCCTGGGCTGGGGCCGCATGTAGTCCCCGTGGTGTGTGGTGGCACGCAGGAGTGGGGCATAGTGGGGCCTGGCTGGAGATGGATCCCGCCCAAATGCAAGAAGAGATGGTACCCTCTTATTGCACGTGGGGAAGTGAGTCCAGAAGTGCCGGAGGCCCCAAGAAGTTAGGCTGAGAACCCGTGCTCTTACCATCCCGGCCGTCGTGCGGGGAGGTGGTGTATGGACGACAGAGCCCAGGCCCTGGGGTCAGGCAGCCTCAGGGTCAAATCCCAGTGTCCCTTTCTAGCTTTGGTCCTCGGTTTTCTCATCGGCTAATCTGCTTATCTCCCGGGGAGAGAGGGTGATGGGGATTCAGGAGGATGACAGATCTCCTAGGGAGCTGACCCCATGCCTTGCCCCTCACACGGGGGCCCCAGGCTCAGGGTCCTTACCTTGTCCTCCAGAACTGCATGAACTTGCCCCCGGACAAAGTGCTGCTGCTGAGCCAGTATGACAACGAGAAGAAGTGGGAGCTCATTTGTGACCAGGTGGGTCCCAGCCCCTTCTGGCATCAGGGTGCCCTGCCCTGGCCAGGCTGGGGCTGGCAGGAGGGGGGCACTGCCACGCCGCCCGGAGGGTCAAGACCCTGCCCAGAGGCCTGTGTAGCATCTGCAGAGGGTGCTGGGGGTGTCTTCAAGACTCTAGAGTCTCCTTCTCTTGGACATGGGCCTCTCCAAGGACCTTATGAGTCCCTAGCAGGGCTGGGTCTGCCCTCTGGAGAGCTGGCAGGGGCTAGTGCGGGGCGCTGGCCAATCCAGCCGGGCCACGTCACCGTCCTCCTTGCTGGGCTTCTTGGGACAGCCTCTTTTGACCCTCCAGCTCTGGGCTGGGGAGGAGAGGGTGCAGCCCCAGGGTTGGGCCTCTTTGACCCCATGGGAGGTGAGGAGGAAGGGGCAGGACCCTTGTCCTTCTTTTCCTTGGGCCCAGAGGAGCTAGTGTCAACCAAGCAACAACCCAAAGGTAACCAGTTCCCAAGTGGCAGAGCAAGAACTAGAAGCCCTGTCTCCTGGTGCTCGGTCCCGCACCTGGGTTTGCACCTTTGTGGCTCACCGGGTGCCCCTGCCTCTCCGGCTTCTAGGGCTGCTGTCTGTGGTAGCAGGGAAGACCCCTCTCGCGCTGCTGGGCCAGGGTGGGGCCTGGCTGCCGCAGTGGTTCAGTGAGGGAGGGAGGCTGGGGGTGCGGAGGTGGGGAGCAAGGAGCCTCCCCTGGGAGCCAGGGCTGGGCCTTCGGCTCCTGCTAATGGACCGGAATGGGATGAGCAGGCTGTGCAGGAGTCTGGGGCGTAAGGGCTGGGCCCTGGCGGCAGGGGGAGGAGCTGCTTCCAGGGGCTTTGGGGCTGGGGTAGCGGCCCCTGCCCACCCCCCGCCACCAGGGCGGGGTGTGTAACAGTAGTGACACCTCCAAACCCCACCTCAGGACCGCACTAGGGCTGTGGCTTGTGAGGCCAGTGTGGGAAGCGAAGGTCCGAGACTGGGGTCTTTTAAAGTGGCCTGGTGGGTGGTTTGTTTAGATCTTCAGTATTTCAGAGGGGTCTTCAGATAGCCTGGGACCTGGGGTCAGAGCTGAGGATGGGATTCTGGGACAAGAGCTGGGGTAACTCTAGCTGTTTCACTGTTCGCCCCATTCCGTCTTCCCAGGAGCGGTTTCAAGTCAAGAACCCTCCCACCGCCTATATCCAGAAGCTGAAGAGCTACCTGGATACTGGTGGGGTCAGCCGCAAGGTAGCGACGGACTGGATGTCTAACCTGGGGGTATATGTCTCCCCCTTTTTCTCTGTCCCTTTCCCCGCCTGCACCTTCCAAGCTCTGGGCAGTTGGAGTAACTGTGTGAATAAACTTTTTGGTGGCCTTTGTGGGTATGTGTATGAATGTGTTTGTATACTTTTGGGGGATTGAGGGGGCCCTGGGCAGGCTCCTTTGCCTGTAGCTGCAGATGCTTACATGGGTCCACTCATGTGCACTATGCAGCGTGTGTGCTTGTATGCATGGTGTGGCCATGTGTGGACGTGTGCGTACTATGTGTGTGCTTTTGTGTCCACATATGGTTGTGAGTGTGTAC